>NW_027070099.1:236832-406552 GCF_002906115.3 Quercus suber
GGGGGGGGGGGGGGGGTACGTGTCCAATTCCAAATTAAATGGATAGCGAGTGCAATTATGAAAGTTCTCAAGGAAGATCAATGAATTATTCCCTCAATTCAATTTTATGATATAAATTGTTGGAAAATGGTGCAAGTTTCTATTCATCTTGCTTCAGACCCAAAACTTAGCAAAGTTGTTTCGTCCAAGACATCTTTTTCCCTACTTTGATCATGACAATGTACTTGTCTTCCATAAAAAATAAGGAAAAGTTTTGGACTTGACCTCTGTGGTTCTCATACTTGATTTTTCAATCGCCTGAGAAGCACTACTGTCATTCCGTTTTGCTCATGCTTCTTCTTCTTCATTGCTCAAGTAAATCCCATGTCTTGCCTCTTTGTAGTATTTAACCAAAAGGTTGACACAATCAGCCTGTGTCACAATCACAGCAAAATGTCAAGCATTTCAGTGTTTAATTAAATAAAATTAAAAAATTAAAAATTAAAAAAGAGAGAGAGAATGATTTGGAGCACAGAGTACCTTGAGGATATCATTCCAACCATGTCGAAGAGAAGTTTCAGTCCTGTAGTCAGTAATGATCTTGACTTGACCAGACGATCCCTAAGCCTGACAGATGCACACAAAAAGAGAGAATTTACATACAAGGTTATCAGTGAAGAACTTAATGCTTCAGAACATGTCTCACTGTTACTGATGACAATGCAAGTTCAGCAAAAAGTATCAAATTCCAGTATATTTAGGTGTGTATCTAAGTTATTAACCATATTAACTGTCAAGAAGGACATTTGAAGAGAACTTAACATGCAGAAAGAGAGCATTTTACAGCATTTTTCACCCAGGAAAACCATAAGTTTTAATAAGCTGCTCTTCTTTCTTTTTCTTCTTTGTTTCCTTCAGTTTCTTTCAGATGGGGTGAAAGGAGGAGCAGGGTGGCAGGATGATTAGCATGAAGACTAGTGTTCTGCATAGTTATTATTCAGTTCTTAAAATTCTAGTTTAAAAAAACCATGACTTTTTTTTCTTTTCAAGATAGAAGAGGAAAGCAAGAAGGAACTATTAGCAGAAATTCAGTATCAATCTTTTTTCTTTTTTGAGAAACAATTCAGTATCAATCTGATCATACTAACCGAGGTATCTCCAAGCCATTGGGAACCATATTTACAATATAAAGAGGATCAAGATTTCCAACTGTGCGCTCCAACAACATGCCCACCTCGTAATTAGGTTGAGCAATTTTAGAAGAACTTGCAAGACAGAAATATATATTCAACTATCATACCCATACAAACATTCAGTCGCATATTAGTGTTTGATACATACTATCTCAGGTTTGTTAAGACATTGCTTTATTAATTCTTCCCAAAGGTCGTCATCATGCTGCATAGTCACAAACTCTACAGCCTCCACACAATGATAATTCTTATCTGATCCCACCACCAAACTTCAAAACTAACTGACACAAATACAATCTCACAGAAGCTGAAAGTACCTCCTTTATATCGCCTAATTTATTTATAATGACAGCCGGGGCTTGCCTTGAATTTCCCATTCTTCCAAGGATGAAGACTTGCTCCCTTAGAAGATCTCTTCTGATACAAGTTTCATTTGCCTGAGATATTATTTTAACAAGTTAATGTATACAGTTAACAAAATTATTACAATTGATCATTTGTTGACAGCTCAAACCTTTTCAAGATTATAATGTTGACTACTACAAAGAAAAGGAAGTAGCATCTTTGGATCATAGTCTGCATAAAGCTCCACCTATCACCACAAATAAAAAGGGCAAGAATCTTCAGGTAAGATGTGTGTTTCCAAATCAGTTTAAATGCACCAAGCAAGTGTTGCAATAACCAGATACAAGGTTAGAAATAGGGGGAAAAAAAAAGACCCAATTAGATGCTATAGTAACTAGATAAGCAATGAACCTGGTAGACAATATCAAGGACAAACATTATAAGAGAAGAATCCCAACCTAGTTTCCTTAAACACCAACAAATTAATTTCAAAGCAATAACAAAGGATTACAAAAGCACAGTGATTCATTTGATTGCAACAAAATCATAATTACCGCAAAACTAATGAATAAACATAAAGAAGCAGACCAGTTCCTTCTTGCAGAGTTAAGAAACCCAAGCAAAATAAAGATACCCATACTGTAATCAAGAACACCATATTACGGGTCAAATTTATTAGAAATGCAAGTAAATTGAAACCAGTTTGATTGGCAGATTCATACACCTCAACTTTAATGGAAGACTCATGAGCCATATTTAACATTGTCACAAATAAACATGTTCATAATATCCAAAGAATCCATAAGGAATCTTTGTTTGTTAAAAATCCTGTAGTGTTCCAAGTACTTGAACTCCTTTGGCCGTTTTTAAGGTAAATTATTGTGGAACAGATTAGGTAAAAACTCTAACAAATAATTGGTATCAGCAACTTTTGGCTACTAGCAAGTGTAAATTGCTCTGTGCTTCCATCAGGATCTAGTTAGGCAAATAAGGAATTCGATAAGTTGGGCAAACAAGGAATAATGAAAGGGCTTATCCATGGCATAGAGCTTTGCAAGACAATCTCTCTATGAACTTACTTGACCACACAGTTTTGGCTCCACAACTATGCCCTCAGACAGCTTACTTGACCACAAAATTCCTTAACTAGATGACTTGGCGCTGGTAATAAAAAGTTTAGAAACTTTACTTTCTTTGAGACTGCAACTCAGTGGAGAGGCAAATGATAAACAGTTCATAACTAGTTTCGAGTTTTTCTTTAATACTTTCATGAAAACAAAACTCCAACCAGGGAAAATTAAGAGTATGTTTGGTAACTGTTTTTTCCTCTTATTTTCTGTTTTCAAAAACAATTTTCTATATTTGAGACTAAAAATCTTGTTTGGTAACTCAAAATTGACAGAAAACAAAAACTATTCTCAAAACTCAATTTGTAAAAAAAACTGAAACATGCAAAAGGCTGTTTTTAGTTTCTAATTTTCAAAAATCAATGAAAATATGCATTTAATTTAATGAATCTGTCTCATTTAATGAATTAGCATTAGAATTAAAATCCTAGTAACAACATATTTTAGTATTTTCTATTTTTTTCTTCAAAAAACTATTTTTTTAATTTCAACTAACCAAACATGTTTTTTATTTCAAAAATACAAGAAAATTGTTTTTTCTTTATATTCTCCAAAACAAGTTTTTGAAAATAGAAAACAAAAACTGTGACCAAACATAACCTAATTTTCTTACAGACCCTACATAAAGGTTCAACCAAAAAAGTGATACCACCCACCAAAGACAACTACTATCATATCTCCACAGACCAACATGTCATAATATGCATATGCAAATAAAAAAGGGAACATGACATTCAAAATCTCCAACGGGCTGTAAGATTCCCTAAAAATTCATAAAGAAAATGGTAAAATAAACTTATACCCTTGTGCTTATCTGTTAAGGATCCATAGCTAACTTCAAAATTTGGGACTAAGACTTTATTATTATTGTTGTTGTTGTTGTAGCTTATACCCTTAGTGGCTGGATTCAGTTCTACTGGCTTTCCCTAAACGATTTCCACTTTTTCCTAATCACACCCTTTTCTAGAATCTAGAGTTTGGACCTTGGCACAATGGCAAGTGTCTTTCCCCAAAAGCGGTCACAGGTTCAAGTCTGGGAATCAACCTCTCCAAAAAAAATTGAAAGTAAGGCTACCTACCATAACCTCTCCTAGATCCCGCAAAAAATGAGAGCTTTGTGCACTTGGGTACAACCCTCTTCTAGAATCCAATTCTTCTAATCGACCACTCCCATCCACTTCTTGTTAAAATCATTAACTAAAATTAATTACATGAGACACATACCTATCAAAAAAAATTTACATGAGACGCACGTCCCTCACATGTCAACTAATTTTTATTAGTGATTTTAATGTAAGTAGTTTACCATCAAAGCTGTTATTAGAAAAATTAAAAAACTTGGGGAATTCAATAAGCATGGACCAAACAACAGCGGCAGGTGAATTTTACCCTAATGAAAAACCAATGGAAGAAAATGCACATTCTAGTTCAATACTACATGTTAATTGACTCACAAGCATAAATTAAGATGATTCTACAACCAATACTTTTAAACCAATTTGATTAGTATGCACTTAGGTTTATTCGTTCATAGTTTCCATCCTGCAATCAGATTTCGAAGAATCCAAACAATTAAAGATGGAAACTATCATATAACTGTGAACACATTATTCATAACTGAATTAAATATGGTTATTGTCACTGAGAAGCACAGAGTTCAAAGGCACGGTTCAGTGTTTACCATACCTGCATATCATGAAAATCCTTTCCAGAATGCGGATTCACTTCAAATAATGAATGGAGATATAGGTGCAGGAAATATCTATTATCACACTTATTGCTGGAATTCAGAAGTTGTGAAACAACATCAGATGGAGTAATCACGTCCTTATTTTGGATCAATAATGGAACTGCATGCTTGCAATCTATCGTCATCAGTTGCACAACCTATATAGGCATAGGTAACACAAAAGTAGTCAGGAATTTTGTAAGAACACCACAAAAACTAGCATGAAAACTGGGACAAAGAAAAGGAAAGAATTCTTTGGTTTTCCTTTTTAAGTATTTTGCAGAATATATGTTCCCAACCAAGATACCAGGGATAAAGCTCAGTTGAGTTCAATTTTGTTGTGAGGTATGTGTATCATAGGATGAAAACAACAACCAGATTAATGATATAGAGTAGACCCTGCAAGCCTTTATACTTAAGATTTGGCCATTCTGTGGTTTATGACACTGCTAGCTTTTGTCAATGCTAAGCTAGCTAGTGTTTTATGAGATTAAATTACTTATTTAAAAATAATAATTTTAAATAAAAAGGAAGAAGAAGCTTGTGCTTTATGTGATAAAGCTTGGCGTCAGAAGCCTGCAAGGTATGATGGTCTTGTGAGCATTCAAAGAAAACTGAGTTGGGGGAATTTGACAAAGCTATATGGATCTCATCTACTTCAGACTCATTCTCATGTGCAGAGGCTTGCAATCTGATTGGACAGAAGACCCCAGTGGTTAAATGGTGGAAGGTTTTTTGGTTCCCAAAGTACATTCCAAGACATTCCTTTGTATGCTAGCTAGCAATAGAAAACAGATTAATGATCAAGGATAGGTTAGATGGGGAATTAGTTGTGATATGGTGTGTGTATTTTCCAGATCCAGTATAGAGAGTAGAAACCATCTAATCTTTGAGTGCTCCTTTTCTAGAAGGGTGTGGAAAGTGATTATGGGGTTCTCCCTCAAGGAAACCTGATTGATAACTGGGATAGTCTTATATCCTGGGCTGCAGAGAATTGAAAAAACAATTTGAGTTCATATTGCTGCAGCTTGGCATTGGAGCTGCTGTTTTCAACATTTGGAGGCTTTGAAATGCTATTTTGCATCATGGGAATGTGTCTGAGGAACAACTAATTGGAACCATTAGGAAGCAAGCGAGAGCAAGGATTAAAGGTGCTGGTTTTTACCCTTGGTTCTGCCATCAACAAGGAGGTCTGTTGCAGATGAGGCATTTCCTCTTCAATTTTCAAACAAGTATTCTAATAGTGGTTTGATTTGTATTGTTGTTTTTTCTGGTCTTGGCAGAACTCTATGTTGTGGTTCTTTTAGGCTCTTGTTAGATTTGTGGTTTGGTTTGTGCTGTGTTTTCTGCTCTGTCAAAACTGTTGGCTGTGGTTCGGCCAGGCTCTGTTTTTTATAAGTAAAATTATTTTATTAAAGAGAAACTACTTCATGTCCGAAGGACACAAAGTAGCCTAAAAATAACAAGAAGAAAGAATTATATTCAAAATGGCTATTATAAACGATGCAATAGAATGGCTAGTTGTAAAACCCAGGGCGTAAGACCACTCATATAAGGAACTAGTGAAGGTTGCTAACAACTGAATCCTCGTACTTTTCGCATCTTCAAAAGTGCACCAATTTGCATTCCCTCCATAGAGTCCACATAAAAAATATATATGGTGATATTTAGAGTTTAAATCTTCATGTATGGCAAACTAAACTAGGAATTTCAAAAAATATATATACATCCCAAAAAAAGAACTAGGCATTTCAAGACCCAAAATGAAAAATGAAAAATTTTTTGTTATTTCTAGATTATCAAGAATTTATTGAAATGAAGACTTTGGGCCTAGTCATCTCCATCTTGACAAGGAAAAACCCAGCTAAGGAGAGAAGATATGGGGATTGGTCCAAAGCAATTATTACACTCCAAAGTCCAAGGAGCTTAAGGGGTGTTTGGTTATGTTGTTTAAACAACAGTTTTCGTTGTTTAATCAACACAACACGTATTTCCACAACATTTTTTCACCCACACATATTTCCACGACACTTAAACAACATTACCAAATGAGCCCTAAACTGTGGATACAAAAGTTTATAGATTTAGGCCACGATAATTCTCATACATGTATAGGATTTGGCTTGGTTCAAGTGCTTTTATGCACTAAACTTGTCAAAATTATGATGTATCCACTTTTGACCACATGTCTTGATTTTAACGGGTCCAATGCAAAGGACTCTCATGTAATGCTATATGTGTGTGTGTCATGATCAAGTTACACTTAATATAACTCTAAGTAATATTAGCATTACACTACCTTAGAACTTTTTATTTGATTAAAATTTTGAAAATCCTACTTTTTTTTTTTTTAGGTATGAAAATCCCACTATTTGATTACACGTTCTCTATGCTATTAACATGTATGCCAAATTTGATACAAATCAAATATTGTTTATTATTTGATCCAAAACCCAACTTTTATGCTCAATTATGGTAAAAAGAAATTTCCTACTGGAAGAGAGTCAAGTAGAGAGGGGAAAAAACCCCATATATTGAGTGAAGCATTCATTCATATGATCATTGATAAATGATACACATTACTTAACTTCTATGTAACCCGCCGGTGAACTAGGTTTGTTTTTCTTTTTCTAACAAAATTTTTTGTTACTTATCAAGAAAAAAAAAAAAAAACTAATAACTTGACAACAAGATTTCAATTTCCCCTGACAGAAAGTCTGCCTGACAAATAATAATGATCTTAGTCCCCTTGTTGAATTACTAAGCATTAATCACCATCAGAATTAATCACCATCAGAACTACTATATTCTGAAATCCTTCCATATTCATCAGCTATAGTTGTTTCCTGCATGCAACCAAAAAATGAAGTTCCAAATGGATCTGGATAGGTGGGTGCTGATAGAGAGACAGAGAGACAGAGCTACTACCCTACTAAAGTAACATTCAACATGGTATAAAATAAAAACAGTTCTTACCACACGTTCTCTATGCTATTAACATGTATGCCAAATTTGATACAAATCAAATATTGTTTATTATTTGATCCAAAACCCAACTTTTATGCTCAATTATGGTAAAAAGAAATTTCCTACTGGAAGAGAGTCGAGTAGAGAGGGGAAAAAACCCCATATATTGAGTGAAGCATTCATTCATATGATCATTGATAAATGATACACATTACTTAACTTCTATGTAACCCGCCGGTGAACTAGGTTTGTTTTTCTTTTTCTAACAAAATTTTTTGTTACTTATCAAGAAAAAAAAAAAACTAATAACTTGACAACAAGATTTCAATTTCCCCTGACAGAAAGTCTGCCTGACAAATAATAATGATCTTAGTCCCCTTGTTGAATTACTAAGCATTAATCACCATCAGAATTAATCACCATCAGAACTACTATATTCTGAAATCCTTCCATATTCATCAGCTATAGTTGTTTCCTGCATGCAACCAAAAAATGAAGTTCCAAATGGATCTGGATAGGTGGGTGCTGATAGAGAGACAGAGAGACAGAGCTACTACCCTACTAAAGTAACATTCAACATGGTATAAAATAAAAACAGTTCTTACCAGCATATTATCCCAATCCTTCAACTTAGAATTCGTTAACATGTAATTGTCAAGCAATGGAGCCCAGGCAGGCCCTTCTATATTTTCCTCACCTTTAGATGTATGGCCCTGCATATCACAAAACTGTAGACATTTTAATTTGTTAAAGCCTCAAAATAACCTAAATGCATTGCTGTCGCTCCCAGCTCACCAAACATCTAACTGCATAATTTTATGGAAAATGAAGTATAAAGTTGACTGCATTTGTAAATATAATAAATAGATGATACAGGCGAGATATCTCATATCTGATCAATGTTGTTTGCAAATGCATTTTATAGTTTCCCAGGACAAATTTTGGGAGTGAGAGTCTACATATTTCAAAGATTAAACAAAATTGTAGAAAATGATAAAATGTATGCAAGAAGTTAATAAAAAAAAATAATAAAATAATAAAAAAAATTAGTCAACCTTAGTAGGAGTGTCAACAGTCTTTGATGGCTTGCCCAGTGCTGACAAGAAGGCTTCTTTCCCCCGCTTCCTTATTGCTGGCAATATTCAGACAATATTCGCTTAGAATCACTTAAAAGGAGACAGCACAAAGGAAAGAATGTGGAACAGATCAACGATAACATAATGAGGCAAACATTTCTTGGATTGGTAAGTTACACTAAGTGGGGCTTAAATAAAAATAGTACAGCTGTGGTATAAATGAGGCCATTTGACCACAGAACAAGATGGTATTTAATCATCTGAAGTAAAAAAAAAAAGGAAATCAACAACAGCAAAACATGGGTCTTCTGAGAAGTCTCAGACAACATTCTTTTCCAAGTAATGATCAGATGGTAGTTTCAAAAGTGTGACCAGGATTCAAACATAGAAACAAGACAATCTGCTTTGAGAATTGAACCTCTAGAACCAAGTCTTTTTCCCATTCTATACCCAAAAATAGAAGAGTTTTATTTAAGAGAAATTCATTTTAATAAGCATTAAATAGCTGACTCAGCAAAATATATGACAACAATGCATTACATATAAACCACATGAAGTTGCAGCTCTTGGCAGAAGATGGATAGGAGGACTGCATGGCAACTTCCAACAGAAATCACAATACCATATATGCATCTTTCTCAAAAGTCCAGTCATGGAGAACACTTGAGCACAATGACAAAAAGAGTGGGTATTTGGATGTAAGATTAAATTTTGTAAATGGATAAGTGAAACTGGGAAACTGTGGAAATTTAATTTCTTATTGGTAAGTTAAACATGCACCAAGAGCATTTAGAACCCACGACCTCACCTTGACCTCCCTCCATGTTGCTCTTACAAGGGGAGAAGGTGCAATTAGAGGTATAGCTCGTTGGCAAAGTTGTGGAAATTTATTCAGATGAGAATATTTTTTTTTAAAGAGCTATGAACAGGTAGAAAATCCTTCATTTGGAAGTTCAAAGAGATGCAATCTGGTATAGACAAAACAGTTAATAAATAAAATGAAAGTACTAATCACAATCCCAGAACACTAGTGTATATAACTTGGGATGAGATGCATTTGCAGATACATGGCTTGGTCATAATTGATAAATTGCTAATCTTCAAATTCTTCTTTGAAGGTGCACAGCTTAGCTGTAACTAGAGAAAACATTCATATTGATGTGAAGACAAGACAGATAACTGAGAAAGACGGTTGGGAAAAGAAAAAGGGGATCTCAACATCTAGCTGTGTCATCTATCAGGGTATCAGCATACATTTTGCATCTTTATATCTCAAAGGATCCAAACCTTTCTGAGCATGTTGTGCCTCGTTGACCTGCACAAGACACCAGGACAGAAGTTCGGATAAATGTAACAGCCACAGAAACAATAAAATAAAACAGTGTTGAAAAAAAAAATCAATCTCAAGACAAAATAGAACATGGTTAAATATTCATAGAAAACTTACAGCATTAAACAACTTGACCACTGAAACCCCAGCAACACAAATGGTAAACACGAACAAAGTTAGTGTTATATAGCACGTAACCAATTGGATAAAACTAGTGCCCTTGTCACATAAAGCTTAATTAACATACATAAACACAGTACCTCCTTTTGTAGCAACCCCTATCAGAAACTNTTGAGAGTCTGCATAATTCAAAGATTAAACAAAATTGTAGAAAATGATATAAAAGTATGCAAGAAGTTAAAAATAAATAATAAATAAAAACAACTAGACAACCTTAGCAGGAGTGTCAACGGGCTTTGATGGCTTGCCCAGTGCTGAGAAGAAGGCTTCTTTCCTCCACTTCCTTATTGATGGAAATATTCAGACAATATTCGCTTAGAATCACTTAAAAGGAGACAGCACAAAGGAAAGAATGTGGAACAGATCAACGATAACATAATGAGGCAAACATTTCTTGGATTGGTAAGTTACACTAAGTGGGGCTTAAATAAAAATAGTATAGCTGTGGTATAAATGAGACCATTTGACCACAGAACCAGATGGTATTTAATCATCTGAGGAAATCAACAACAGCAAAACCTGGTCTTCTGAGAAGTCTCAGACAATTCTTTTCCAAGTAATGATCAAATGGTAGTTTCAAAAGTGTGACCAGGATTCAAACATAGAAACAAAGACAATCTGCTTTGAGAATTGAACCTCTAGAACCAAGTCTTTTTCCCCTTCTATACCCAAAATAGAAGAATTTGATTTAAGAGAAATTCGTTTTAATAAGCATTAAATAGCTGACTCAGCAAAATATATGCCCAAGGCTTCAGATGGCTGTTACTCAGTCAAGTCTGCCTATCAGATGCTAGCAACAGAAGTGATTAATGAAGCGCCATCCTCATCCGGTGGGGAAGGTATGAAGGTATGGAAAAGTATTTGGAAGATCCGAGTGCCACCAAAAATCAGACATTTTCTGTGGAGAGCAGCGAAGGATTCTTTACCAACAAAACAGAATTTAGCACGCCAGAAAATACCCATAGATGAGACCTGCTCTTTATGTGAAGATCAGCAAGAAACGGGTATGCATGCGATATGGCTGTGCGATCAAGCAAAGGCCGTGTGGAAATCTGTTCCAAGCTTCTCACACTTGTATCAGGTAGGATACCGGTCTTTCCTTGATATCATAGAGGCTGTACTCGAACAGGGATCGGCCTTCACAGTTGCGCTATTCTCAACCATCGCTTGGAGCATTTGGCAGCGACGAAATAAAATCCTGGTGCAGCAACCTTCATGGCCCTTACATGAGATTAGCAAGAGGGCAAAGGATTTGGTGGTGGAATTTTTTGATGCACATACACAGCCCACTAGATCAGAGGTGCAACATCAAATACGGTGGACAAAGCCTCCTGAGGACTTTTACAAGGCCAACTTTGACGCAGCTCTCTTTGGAAACAGCAACATGGCAGGTATAGGAGTGGTGATTAGGGACTGCAATGGGATATTATTGGTGCTCTAAGTCAGAAAATAGTGTTGCCTCAATCAATAGAACATGCTGAAGCACTAGCGGCATCTCGGGCTGTGACATTTGCAAGGGAGCTTAGTTTATTCAAAATCATTTTTGAGGGAGATTGCCTACGGATTATAAAGGCTATTAACACAAAGGAGCTATGCCATACTCTATTTGGTCACATCATTGAAGAAATATGGAGCCTTACTCCATCTTTAATGACCTGTAATTTCCAACATGTGAAAAGGGAGGGAAACAATTTGGCACATGCCTTAGCAAGAAGAGCAATTGTATCTGCAGACACTGATGTATAGGTAAAAGAACTACCTACGGATTTGGATGATGTATTCAATTTTGATTTAGTTTAATAAAGTTCACTTACTTGTTCCTTAAAAAAAAAAAAAAAAAAAAAAAAAAAAAAAAAAAAAAAAAAACATGAAGTTGCAGCTCTTGGCAGAAGATGGATAGGAGGACTGCATGGCAACTTCCAACAGAAATCACAATACCATACATGCATCTTTCTCAAAAGTTCAGTCATGGAGAACACTTGGGCACAATGACAAAAAGAGTGAGTGTTTGGATGTAAGATTAAAGTTTGTAAATGGATAAGTGAAATTGGGAAACTGACTGTGGAAATTTAATTTCTTATTGGTAAGTTAAACATGCACCTGGAGGGTTTAGAACCCACGACCTCACCTTGGCCTCCCTCCATGTTGCTCTTACAAGGCGGGAAGGTGCAATTAGAGGTATAGCTCGTTGGCAAAGTTGTGGAAATTTATTCAGATGAGAATTTTTTATTTTTATTTTTTTAAAGAGCTATGAACAGGTAGAAAATCCTTCATTTGGAAGTTCAAAAAGATGCAATCTGGTATAGACAAAACAGTTAATAAATAAATTGAAAGTACTAATCACAATCCCAGAACACTAGTGTATATAACTTGGGATGAGATGCATTTGCAGATACATGGCTTGGTCATAATTGATAAATTGCTAATCTTCAAATTCTTCTTTGAAGGTGCACAGCTTAGCTGTAACTAGAGAAAACATTCATATTGATGTGAAGACAAGAC
Source organism: Quercus suber (assembly GCF_002906115.3). Lineage (NCBI taxonomy): Eukaryota > Viridiplantae > Streptophyta > Magnoliopsida > Fagales > Fagaceae > Quercus > Quercus suber. Next base: position 249,261 of record NW_027070099.1, read on the forward strand.
AGATAACTGAGAAAGACGGTAGGGAAAAGAAAAAGGGGATCTCAACATCTAGCTGTGTCATCTATCAGGGTATCAGCATACATTTTGCATCTTTATATCTCAAAGGATCCAAACCTTTCTGAGCATGTTGTGCCTCGTTGACCTGCACAAGACACCAGGACAGAAGTTCGGATAAATGTAACAGCCACAGAAACAATAAAATAAAACAGTGTTGAAAAAAAAAATCAATCTCAAGACAAAATAGAACATGGTTAAATATTCATAGAAAACTTACAGCATTAAACAACTTGACCACTGAAACCCCAGCAACACAAATGGTAAACACGAACAAAGTTAGTGTTATATAGCACGTAACCAATTGGATAAAACTAGTGCCCTTGTCACATAAAGCTTAATTAACATACATAAACACAGTACCCCCTTTTGTAGCAACCCCTATCAGAAACTTTTCATACGAATCCAAATAATTTGCAGGTTTCACATGCCCCTTTTCTCCCACCTAAATTAACATTTAAAAACTCATAAGCAACCACTGACATCTGATAGATAACAATTATAAAGACACACGTATGCTTGTCATAACCAGTTGGTTTTTTGAGATTAACTTACCAAGTATTTTTTCTTCTTGGCCTCCCCCTTGAATTTCCGCTTGGGGAAAAATTTGCTTAATAGTACCATCTTAGAAAAAAAAAAATTGGTGAATAGCATGCAGTTGAAGTTAATTAGTTAAGTAAACTGTTTTTTGAACTCGAGTTTGTCAAACTCAAGTTCCAGCCCAAATTCGAGTTCCAAAAACAGCCTACTTTACTAATTAACTTTGTCCGTGCGCTACTTTCCTAAATTTTTTCTAAAAACATGCTATTTGGCAAATTTTGCCATCCGCTCGGCCTCCTCTTCTGCAAGCTTCTCCGCAATGAGCCTCTTGTGTGCTGACAACACCGGACCCTGCAAAGCAAGCAAACCTTTTCATACAAATCCCATGTATTAGAACCTTAAAAGAAAAAGAAAAAAAAAGGCAAGCCTAGCTTACAAGTGCATCCTCAGGCAGACACTTCTTGATAGTACTCTTGAATGCCATCTTGAATGCTCTAGAACCCTCCAAAAACATAGTGATTCCGGGTTGAATTTCGCCATTTTCCTCATCATCAGAAACCCCATTATCCCCATTCACATCCATGTCCTCTACTTCTTCCTCTTCTTTTTCAGATTCACCGTCACTACCCACATCTCTCTCATCATTATCTGAATTGTAATCTCTTGCCCTCTTTCGAAAAAGTTTCTTCATTTTCCTATCAATCTTCTTAGGCTTGTTTTGTGCAATGCAGTCTAACATCATGGTTTTTGGTTTTTTCTTACCCTTAAAGGCCTTATTCTTCCCTACCCTTCTCTTCTTCGGAACCATAGCTGGCTCTGACACTTGGGTTTCCACTGCCATGGCCTACCTCCTTATTTTTTTAAACAACCAGTTACAGTCAAGTTTCTCAGAGCTAAAGCCAGTTTCAAATAGCAAACAAAAAAAGAGTGCCTTACTTTGATGAGAAAATTTGATTCTCAGTGCATCAAACAGAGCTTATTAAAAATATCAGAGAGAGAGAGAGAGAACTTACTGGGCAGTGGAGTGGGCGACAGCGCAGTCAAGGTTGAGATAGAGCAGTTGGAGAGAGAGGCTGCAACGGTGGTTGGTGGGTGGCGCGATGGTAAGCGAGGGTGGTGGTGCCAGCTAGGTATAGCACGGGTGACAAGAAAGAAAGGGTCCACGTCTTTTTTTTCTTTTTGGGGGAGTGTTTTCATTTTAGGGTCCACTATTCTTTTTCTTTTTTTTTCTTTTTTTGGTAAAAAGGGTCCACTGTTCAATATTCAACCAGTGTATATTTTATAATCAACATATTAATTTTAAGAATCTCCTTAAATATTCATTAAAAAAAATCTCCTTAAATAAATATAAAATAAAACTTAGGATATCTTTGAACTTTGGTTTCAATTTATACTAGTAGCTAACACATCGATGTACGGGATAATTAAAAAAAATTACAAATATTTATTAAAAAAATGAATAATAATAACAGTAAAATCAATCAAATTGAGTATGACATTGCCACAAAATGTTTCTTCATAAACAACAAATAGTGGAGCTCAGTGGCCATCATCTCTGCGAGAACTCTCTCAGTTGCTACCTCCAAGAAAACCTTCTCACAATCCTTAACACGTTTAAAGCAACATGAAAGCCAGAATTACCAATGAAATACATGGGAAAACTTTTTAAGGTTCTCACCTTGAGGAATCAGACAGTAAAACAAAACATGTTGAAATGTAGCAGGCCTAAAATTTAAGTAATAATTTACAAAAAAAAAAAAAAAAACCCTTAAAGATTAAAAACAATATGAAAATACAAACACACACCACACAATATGAAAATTAATGCCTCTTTCCTATAATTTAAAACAACAATTTAAATCTTCTTTTGGTAATAACAAAATCTTGTGTCAAACATCAAAATCTTGCGTCAATATAGATAATATCTTCTTCCAAGTAATAACAGTGAGCTCCATGTGAAGATTTTGCTTAAGATGTGAAAAGATTAAAATATGGAAAGCAATAAATTTATGTATTGAGCACTATTATGCTGCTAAAATCTTATATTACACTCATTAAGATTTTTCCATTTTAGAGGCTCTCCTAGTGCCATCATAAATTGGAAAATTGGAGATTGAGCTACATATAATTAAGTATATTTTTCTCAACAAAGATAGAGACCAAAAAGCTTTCCAAGATTTTCCCCAACTGCTTATCCATGTTTTTGACTCAGGTTGTAGTACTAAAATGTTCGCAATGCAAATTTGGACAACTTGGTATCGAAGAAATAATGTCAGAACAGACCCACCTAGCTTTCCTCTAAACCTGATAGTGCAGCGAGCATTTGAGGCATTGATGGAGTACCGATCTACACAGCCAAAGAAGACAATGGCAGCACCTACGGTCAGACCACGTTTAAGGTGATCACCACCACCAGTAGGCTGGTATAAAGCAAATTTCGATGCTGCACTTTTCCAAGATGTTGGTCAAGCTGGTCTTGGGGTGATAATAAGTGACAGCCAAGGTTTAGTTATAATCCCTTTAGCTCAGAATATACAACTTGTTAGCTTCGTGGCAGAGATGGAAGCCTTGGGCCAAAATGGGAAATTAACCCTAATTTTTAAACAATAAGTAGACACTGTTTTCAAACTATATTTTTTACTAACATTTCAAGTCTAAGAGACATGATTTAGGGCCTATAAATCGAGTCTTTAAGAGTCGGTTTTTATGTTCTGATCGGGTCTGAGTTAGCACTTTTTCCACATGACGTCCACCTGAAAATCGAGTCTTAGAGACTCGATTTACATCTACAACATTTACTCAAGTGTCTGGAGTGGTACTGGTACCCAGACCCAGATTGTTCTTCTCCTTATTCTTCAACAAAACAAACAAAAGTCATTCTTTCCCGTCTTCCTCTCGTCCTCTTCTTCTCCCACTCTCCTTTCTCAAACTTCCAAAGCCCAAAAAAACCCAAGAACAAAATCCAAAATAAAAACTGATCGAATCGGAAACCCAAACCCAAAAATCAAAAAAATACACTCTGACCACCACCTAGGTCATGTGGCCTAGGTCGCGATGGCTTGGGTTGCGCAGCCTGACAGCTCAGTTGCCAGTGAAGGGAGCAGTAAGCGTTGTCACTGAGGGCGGCACCGGTGTTATGTTTCTGGGTTTTTTTTTTTTTTTTCCTCTCTCTTTCTTCTCTGATGAAAAGGAGGTCGAAGATGCAAGATTTTACTTGTTTTGTAGGGTTGGCTTATAAATCGAGTCTTAGAGACTTGATTTCCAAGTGTTTGCCACGTGAAAAAAATGCCACATCAAACGTGATGAGAGACTCGATTTATAGGCCCTAAATCGTGTCTCTTAGACTCGAGATGCTAATAAAAGATATAGTTTGAAAATAGTGCCTATTAATTATATTGTTTGAAAATCAGGGCTAATTTTCCATTTTGGCCGAAGCCTTGGCAACAACACGGGCTTTAGAACTTGCTGCAGAACTTGGCTTTGATAGGTTTATTTTTGAAGGCAATTCCACCTCAATCATCAAAGGCCTCACAAATCAGGTGTCAAATTTTGGCTCCCTTTGGCTTGCTACTTAAAGAGGCACAAGACTTGGCATTGCAACTTAATCACGTAAAATTTCAACATGTTGGTAGAGATGATAATAGTGTAGCTCACAACCTTACTAGGCATGCACGTCATGTCATAGGTTTTTCTATTTGGATGGAGGATGTTCCATCCCATTGTTTTGAAATGTATCAGGCAGATTTGCCTTCTTCTTAATAAAATTAACTATCATGTTTCTCAAAAAAAAAAAAAAAAAAAAAAAAAGGGAAGTGGAACTCCTTGATTGATTATTACATAAATCTCTTTACTCTCTCTCTCTCTCTCTCTCTCTCTCTCTCTCTCTCTCTCTCTCTCTCTCTCTCTCTCTCTCTCTCTCTCTCTCTCTCTCTCTCTTTGTTTTTCGAAAAATGGGATTTAAAGGTAAAATAAAAACGGAAATCAATTTACACCCGGTCACATGGTCAACGGAAATGCATTTCCGGAAAATTTATTTTCCATGCGCAACTAAACACCCGAAAATGCGGAAAACCATTTCCTAAAACTATTTTCACCCAAAACAAATGGACCCTAAGTGTTTGCTGGTCGTCTATATCTTTTTGTCTTATAGATGACCCATCTTTTTTAGATGTCTTACTTTCTTGGCGTTGAATGCTATTCTCCTCTTTTCGTTTTGATGACCATCTTGGATGTGGTATTCCTTGGACGACCCTTATAGACAAATCATACTTTTATAATGTAAGGTTGAATTTATTCAATCATTTTATTGGCTTTATTCTGTGCCAAATTTACTTGTAATTCAGCATTTAGAAACTCTGTATTTAGATGAGAATCATGTAAACGTAGTGTATGAGAAAGTGTGAAGAAAACCTCAAAAGTGTGCACTCAAGAAGAGCCTCGTGACTGGCAAGTCGCCAGAATGGCACACGTGTGAAGCATGCAAGGGGAGTTGAAGGGTCACGCCAGCTGTTGCACTACCGGACAAAACCTCCAACTGGATTGGCAGTTAGCTCGTGACTCATTCCACTCGCGAGCTCAAGTCGCCAGAATGCCCTGTTTTGTTGTAACTGAGTCTTCGCATTCCATACACGCCCTACTATAAATACCCTTATACCCATGAAATGTATAGAACTTTCAGAGAGAATTTGGAGAGAGAAACCCTAGAGAAAAACAAGATTGACTTATCCACAATCTTCATCCTTTTATTCTCCAAATTCTTCTACTCTCACCATCTCCATTGTTACATTCTTAAGAGGTACATTAGTCAAATCCTTATCTCACCGTACTCATATTTGTGAGAAGGCTTTTTAGTACTTAGGAAGCAGTTAGGAAGGGATCAATTCATTTTGGTTGATGCAATGGGCTATTGTGGGATCTGGTAAGCTAGAGAAGACAAGGTTCGGCGTAACCCTATTGGAGTAAGAAGCTTGGAGGGCTTAGGTGCACTGGGTAGATTAGGCTTGGAGGGTCTTCTACTATTCATGTATCCCAACTTTATTTTCTAGTGGATTATTGACCGCTTGAAGGGCGGCAAAGAGGTTTTTTGCCGAGGACTTCGGTTTCCTCTTCGATAACACATCATTGTATTGTCTTTGTATTTGCATCTCTCTTCCCTTAATATTTTCCTTTTAATTGCTATTGTGGTTGTGATTAATTTCAGTTTAGATTGTTTTACCAACTCTTTTCTAGCTTATTTTCATATTCTGCACATATATTGTTTGATTATAAGCTTGTGTTGGTAATTTGTAAATTAGGGGTCCAAACGTTTATAGGTATTTTACACACTAATTGAACATTCAATTGGTATCAAAGCGGGTGCACTTGTTGTGGTTTAATTACCTGAGTGTGATCCTTAACCCTGTTTGAGATGGATCGATCTCAATCTCTCAATGCTTCACCATAGTTTGATGGAAGTAACTATGCATTTTGGAAAGTCTGCATGAGGGCATTCTTATGTTCAGTTGATGAGACTGTTTAGGATGCAATAGATGTAGGATGGACTAGGTCGGAGGCCGCTAAATCCACATGGGATAAGGCGGCTTTTGCGGCAGCCAATGCAAATAGCAAGGCACTGAATGCTATCTTTAGTGGTGTTTCTCTAAATGAGTTTCACAAGATTTCTCACGTAACAATTGCCAAGGAGGCATGGCAAATATTGGAGACCACCTATGAAGGCACGAAAAAGGTCAAGGACACTAAGTTGCAGATGCTAACCACTCGATTTGAAGAGTTGAAAATGAGCGACGACGAGTCGTTCTACTCATTCTATGGCAAGCTGAATGAGGTGGTTATCAGCAAGTTCAACTTGGGTGAAAAGACAGAGGACTTAAAGATAGTGAGAAAAATCCTTTGATCATTATCAGAGAGATTCCGTGCAAAGGTTACAGTAATTGAAGAGAGCAAGGACCTTGATGATATCAAAGTTCAAGAACTAATTGGCTCACTTTAAACTTATGAGCTCTCATTGCCATCACAAAGGAAGAGCAAATCTCTTGCTCTAAAGACGATCAATGAGAAGGTGGAAGCTCATGACTCATCGGATGAGGATGAGGTCGAGAAAGATCTGGCATATCTTGTGAAGAATTTTTGAAAGTTCTTGATGTTCAAAAAGAATGGAAAATTTGCTGAGAGGGGAAAATTCCCAAGTTTCGAAAAGGAAAAAAAGGAATTCAAGAGGAAAGATGGGAAGGAGTCTCAATCCTCTCAAGGAATCACATTATTCGAATGCAATGGACATGAACATCTCAAGAAAGAGTGTCCTAATTATTTGGGAGGGAAGGGCAAGGTGTATGTCACTACTCTTAGTGATTTTGACTCCTCTAATTTAGATTCAAATGAAAGCTGTGACGGAGAGGGAAATTTCTCTACATTCATAACCATTCCTCCTGTGGAATCTTTGGATGATTTAAGTGTGTTAGCGGAAGAGTTTGATGAGCACATTGAATTGGAATCAATGGGAGTAGCAGAAGAATCCGATGATAAGGAAGATGAAAGAACAAAGGGACTGCAAGAGACCTACAATTCCCTCCTTGAGAAGAATGGTGAATATGCAAAAGTGGCTAACACAGCCATTAAGAAAATGAAGAGAGCAGAGCAAGACTACAAGAATCTTTTAGTCCGATACAAGGAGACTAAGTGTGAGGTCAAGACGCTAAATGGAGAGCTGACCGAAGCCTACTCAAAGATAAAATTTCTTGAGCTTGAGGTGGTTCAAGCTAATGCTAAAGTAGAGCGGGTCTCCTCCAAGAAGCTTGATGAAATGCTTGCTCACCAAAAACATTTCTCAGATAAAAGTGAATTGGGATACACCGAAGAGAGCAGTTCGGCTACTAATATATCTATGGAAATGAAGTTTGTGAAAGCTAAGGAACCAGTGGTAGAAACTTCAATTGTTGAGAAAGTGAAGAAGGAAAAGAAGTGGAATGTGACTGACCAATGGTTTTTGACTAAGCCTCCTACCCAATCAGTGGTCAAACCTAAGGGTAAAGGGAAATCTCTCCCAAAGTCACAAAAAGGTCCTAGAACTCGACATCCAGGACACACTAGACCCAATTGTCATGAGCTTCAAGCATTGAAGAATTCAAGTGCTCAAAGGTCGAGAGGATCAAGACATGGCAAAGGGAATTGGACTGCTGAGCAATCAACAGGTGAAGAAGGTGATCCCGGAATGATGGATGTGATGAAGATGATTGATGCTTTCACCACCTATTTGGAAAGCTTCACCAGAAGGTTTGAAAGTCACAACGATCGTACCCAATTCTTTAGGGATATCACCCCAAACGCAAGTGTCGTGTGGATGAAGAAGGGTACTCATACATAAGCATTACAACATGTCCATGTATTAATACTTCCTATGCTTTGTGACTTCGATTGGTTGTGTGCTTTTTGTTATTGTTCCAAAATGTGTTGAAAATTGTGTTTTTTTGCTATTTGCTTTGAATGTTTTTTACATTTTTTTTTATCAATCTTTAATTTCTTTTGTGTCAAAAATCCAAAAACACATAAAAAGTAAAAAATTTAAAAAGTTTTGCCTTGTACCTTTGTACTAATGGCTTTGTGCATTTACAAGCGTAGCTTGTTCTTTTTGCACTTTTATTATTGTGGGAAAAATCTTGAAATCTATGTGACTATTGTAAATAAAGCTTCAAACTTGCAATGAATGGTTAATCAATGGTTTTGTTGATCTTGAAACTTGCATAGACTTATGCCTATATATCTTCCCACTTCTTTTTTTTTTTGCTTAAAGAGCTCAACAAATGTAAATCTCAAAATGAAAAGAGATAATGAGCTGCAAAAGCCATCGCACATACTAGTATTTGACTAAGAAAAAGGAAAAGCGATTTTTATGAAAAATGTATGATGCCCAAAAAGTCAAAGGCTTGCTCACCAAATTAAAATATCAAAAATTTCAGGCATCGATCTCAAAATGAGATGTATTAATTCAAAATGATCAAATATTATGATGTACATGGAGCCAAATGAAAAGCTTCAAAATAATGTTATCAAATTTTGTGGGAGGTCATATATGCATATTTCTATAATTGAGATAAGTCACTTTTCCTAGTGCTATTTGTGTATGCCTTGATTGAATTGATCATTGAAACTTCACATTAGACTATGGACTATTTCATCTTTGGTACCCACACACATCACAGATGTCTATGTTCAATGAATGCCTTTTCATTTGTGTGATTGTGCTTAATTAAATATGTTGCACATGCTCGATTATATGTTGATCAAACACAAAAAGATTTTTGAGTGTTTTAATTGTTTTTGGAAAGTATTTTGATTTTGAAAATTTTCAAAAATTTCAAAAACTGTGCAATCCTGTTCTGGCGACTTGCCTCACAGGTCACTCCAATCGCATGCCCCAATCGCAAGCTTACATAGAAGGTTTTCGCGACTTATTGGCTAGTCAAAGTCCTAGTGGCGAAAAAGACTTAGAAATTTTTCCAAAAATCTAGGTTTTAGATTTCTCGTGACTCATGTTGGCGACTGGAAGTTTCAGTCGCAAGGGTTACTCAGAAAGTTTGGCGACTCCCGTCGCGACTTACTCGCTGGTGGAACTTCCAATTATGAAAAACACTTGGACAATTTTTTTCAAAATTTTGTCTTATGGGTTTTTGGCAACTTGTTCGCGACTCAATCCAATCGTGAAAATTGCGTGTTTTGCGCTTTAAGGATCTTTTTCAAGATAGTTTCAAAAACTTTTTAGTTTTCCCTTGCACATTGTGACTATTCATTATCTCCCTCTCACAAACTCACCGTGTTTCATTCGACAATCCACCATTTTCATCATCATTTCTTCTTCAAACTTCAAGAAATGGTATGAGTTTTCCATTTTTATAAAAGTATTTCATGTTTATAACCCTTAAATTCTTGGATTTTGAGTTTTTGATGACTTTTGAAAAACTTAAGCTTTGAATATGGTTTTGGTATTTTTGATTGATTTTGTTAAATGGATATTGTTGACATTGATAATATGATGATTGATATACATGTTTTCATGTTTGCTTCTTAGTTTTTAGTAGTACATCATGATTGTACTGTGCTATGCACATCATGCCCATAGTAAAATGTCTCAAAGACTGTTACTTATGATTTTGTGGATTTCATAGTTTACATTGTCCTTACCTGTGCCTACATTTTCATCACATTTACACAACACATGCACCAGTGTTGCTCATGTTTAAATACATGCTTAGTTCATTTACCATGATGGAGTGATATGTCTTTCTAAATAACAATGTGTGCTTAGTTTATGGACTAACTAGGATCTAATCAAATTTATGTTTGTGTCTTGTGGCTTTGCACTTGGTTCTCATGCCATTCCATCCGATCATGGCTCAACTACACCTATGCATACCGATACTGCTTCTCCCATTACTCCTGAGCTACAAACGACTAGCACTCAACCTATACAACATAGCTCTCAAGCTGACAGGTTAGGCACTTTGATTGACGGTTTATATTAGCATATTTCCGGATTTGAAAAGGTTCTCTACACCACCAACAATCATGTTCAAATGCGTTTCACAGCCATTGAGACACAGTTAGATGCTATTCAACAAAAACTCGAGAATAACCTTTAGCTATTCGTGCCAAAAAGGGGGAGAGCAAACTTGTTGTATAGTTTGGAGATAGCATACAACAAAGGGGAGAGCAACACAAGAATGGGAAGTGTGCATATTGAAAGGGGGAGTTGTGTGAGCTCAAAAAGGAGAATACTGATCCATACACACATACTTTTGGCTTGTTTTGATTTTAGCTTATTTGTTTATAGTTTTTATAACTCTTGGTATATTTACTCTGTGACTGTTTAAAGCTTTTGGTACTTTGGTTTAAATATTTAAGTTTTTATTCAGTATGCTATTTCTGTATCTTAGCTGTGTAGCTTAGTACTTTTAGTTAATGTTATGCATTTCTTTTAGTACTTCACTCTTGTGCCCTTGTTGGATTTTATATCCTTGATGTAATTACCTTGTGTTGTTATATCAGTTAAGTGTTGGACATGCAAATGATACTTTGCATTGAGCTTATTAGCTTGCATGTCCGGATGTTCATTCCTTGCGTGAATGATCATTGTGGTCACTATTTATAGTGATTGTTCGTTTTTGGTCAAGCCATGCTTTATTGTTTCATTCATTTTTACTTGATCGCATTGTCCTTGCTCCATATGCATTTAAAGTTTTCTGCTTACAATGGTCGTATTGTATTGTTGTTTTCAAGAAATACTTGTTTATATAGTTCAAGAGCTTCACAGATTCTAGAGTTAGGTGTGAGTGAGTTTTGTTCAACTGTTCCTAACTCACATGTTAAGTTTAGAGTTTGTTTTAGGGTTTTGTCATGAAATAGCCAAAGAAGGAGATTGTAAGGTTGAATTTATTCAATCATTTTGTTGGCTTTATTCCGTGCCAAATTTGCTTGTAATTCAGCATTTAGAAACCCTGTATTTAGATGGAAATCATGTAAGGGTAGTGTGTGAGAGAGTGTAAAGAAAAGCTCAAGAGTGTGTACTCAAGAAGGGCCTCGTGACTGGCTCGCGACTAGCAAGCTGCTAGAATGGCACATGTGTGAAGCATGCAAGGGGAGCTGAAGGGTCACGCTAGCTGTTGCACTACAGGACAAAACTTCCAACTGGCCAGGAAGTTAGCTCACGACTCAAACTCGTGACTCATTCCAGTTGCGAGCTTAAGTCGCCAGAATGCCCTGTTTAGTTGTAACTGAGTCTTTGCATTCCATACACGCCCTACTATAAATACCCTTATACCCATGAAATGTATAGAACTTCCAGAGAGAATTTTGAGAGAGAAACCCTAGAGAAAAACAAGATTGACTCATCCACAATCTTCATCCTTTGATTCTCCAAATTCCTCTACTTTGACCATCTCTATTGTTACATCCTTAAGAGGTACATTAGCCAAATTCTTATCTCACCGTACCCATATCTGTGAGAAGGCTTTTTGGTGCTTGGGAAGCAGTTAGAAAGGGATCAATTCATTTTGGTTGATGCAATGGGCTATTGCAAGATCTAGTAAGCTAGAGAAGACAAGATTTGGCGTAACCCTGTTGGAGCAAGAAGCTTGGAGAGTTTAGGTGCACTGGATATATTAGGTTTGGAGGGTTTTTTGCTATTCATGTATACCAACTTTATTCTCTAATGGACTATTGGCTGCTTGGTGGGCGGCTAAAAGATTTTTCGCCGAGGGTTTCAGTTTCTTCTTCGATAACACATCGCTATGTTGTCTTTGTATTTGCATCTCTCTTCCTATAATCTTTGCCTTTTAATTACTGCTGTGGTTTCGATTAATTTCAGTTTAGATTATTTTACCAACTCTGTTCTAGCTTATTTTCATATTCTGCACATATATTGTTTAAGAATACGCTTGTATTGGTAATTTATAAATTAGAGGTCTAAACATTCATAGGTGTTTTACACACTAATTGAACATTCACATAAATTACCCATTACTTATAATTTGTGAATTTTGGCTTTTTCAAGTGCGCACACACGCACACACGCACGCACGCGCACACACACATATATATTTGAGATAGTTTCAACTTATGGCGTTAACTCTTAATAATAGCTCTTTCTTATTAGATCAAAGCACTAATTAGTTTTTGGTATAGATGAAGATTGAACCCTAGATTTCTAACTAGAACTCATATCTTTTTCGAGTATATATATTATGGTAATTGCTAGGGGCATAAAGTAGAAGTACATAGGGCATAAAAAATTGTGAAATACTTGGAGATTGTTATTTTAAATGTAATCCAATGACTAAAGTAAACCTTTATAATTTAGTAGGAAATATACTTCAAATGATATCAAAATTTCAAGTATATTCGTTATTATCTTCTTAATTAAACTAGTATGTAACCCCGTGCTACCGCACGGGACTGGTTAATTGTAATGATGCTATTGGCTAATTTTTTTGTTTTTGTTTTTTTGGGTTTATCATACGGATGATAGAATTAAATCAAACAATAAAAAATATATATTGCATTTTATTATTTAAGTAATGCTATTGGTCTTTTTTTTTTTTTTGGTTTATCATACATAGGATAGCATTAGATAAAACAACGAATAAAAAAAAGAGAATATTGCATTTTATTATTTAAGTGATGCTACAGTGAAAAAAAGAAGAAGAGAATATTGCATTTTATTATTTAAAATATATAAAGGGACATTAAAAAATAAAAACTGATAATTAAGCTTGGAAGCTTCTTAGAGGTGCCAATGAAGCGCTAATGTATAAGAGTGTGAAGTAAGGAAGAGTGAGATTGAACATTGTATTTGAACCCGGTCTTATTCTGAGAAATCCGTAAAGAGGAGGAGAGGGTAGTGTGTGGATCTAGTTGGTAGAGGTTGAGAGAGGAGGAGACATGGGATGACAATATGGAATTAGGAGGAGATGATGTTTTACTTTTATAGTCTTTCTCGTTGGACTCCTTGGTTCTGGTTGTGGGATTAGAAGAGCTACAGACTCTATTGAGATCATCCATAAAAGTGTACAGGTGAGATATTCTTGCTTAGGCCAATGAGTATTATCATTGTGGTTTTTTTGGCTTCTGTGTTAAATGTTAATGCATCATTAATTTGGGCACAAAAATTAGAAAATTTAGATAAGATACATGACACAAAATTGGAGTCCAATTTATAATCTCCATAAAAGTGTACAGGTAAAATGTTCTTGCTTATGCTAATTAGCATTATCATTGTGGTTTTCTTGGCTCTCGTGTTAAATGTTAATACATCATTTATTTGGGCACAAAAATTAGAAAATTTAGATAAGATACATGACACAAAATTGGAGTCAAATTTATAATCTAATTAGATTTTTTTTTTTTTTTTAGTTTTGGTTAGGACAAGTGGCGCAAAATTGAGAATCCAATTGAAATCTATTTGGATTTTCTCTCTGCTTCACCTATTATTATATATATAGATATATAGATATGTTAGGGTTCTAGACTCCAGTTTTCGCAGATTTAATAAAATTTTAAGAAAATAATTAATTAGATTAATTATGACCTTGATTAGAATGATGACCTAATAATTATTTGAAGGCGAAAAGCCACTTTTAGTCCCTACAGTTTCAGGCGATTCCCATTTTAGTCCCTACATTTTATTTTTACCGCTTTTAGTCCCTATCTTGAAAAACACTTCCTGTTTTGGTCCCTGCCGTTACATCAGAGACGGAAAAAACTGACGTGACAAACGGCAGGAATAAATAATAATAAATTAATGTCCACATGGCCTAAATTAATAATAAAAAATGCCACGTCAGTGTCTAAATTAAAAAAATTAATTTATTAATTTTAACTAATTAAAAAAAATTAAAAACTAAATCAAAAACTAAAAATATCATGAATTTAAACCCAGAAATTAAAAAAAAGAAAAAAGAAAAAAAGAACAAGCTGGACAAGATTGAACTAAGAAGATTAATAATAATCGATTAATTGCATGAATATTCAATAATTCTTATTTCCTCCCCACATTTTTCAATCAACCAATCAAACATCCATATCCAATTAAAACTCCTCAAGCACCATATAAACCCAACAGAATGAAAATAACATACAATTTGATCAGATCAAAACAATAATCATAATCGAATAACAAAGAGAGAGAGAAAAAAAAAAAAAAAAGGATCACTTTCTCAACATCATAAAGGTACATACAACCACAACCCCATATCATGAAAAAAATTGAAAATTGACAGACACCTAGTTGTTTTTACACGCTGAAAATCAAGGCAATAACCAAAAAAACACCCAGATCAAGAAAGAAGCATCAAAGTATAGGCATGGCTTTTTATCTATTTAGAAAAATAGAAAGGTAGATCCACCATTAACGTTAAAGGTTGGAAAGAAGGAAATTAAAATAGTTGAATGAAATTTCAAGTTAGAATCTCGTACTCTTGGGAATGTTGAAGACGATTCTGTGAGTCTCTTTTGGTTTTGCTGGCTCTGCAAAAATGAGAGCTCGTTAGCTACAGGACTCTCCTAGCGTGTGCTATATATTGCTATAATGTTTTTTCAATTTTTCCAAATGTTCTTTCAGATTTGTCCCCCCTTCTCCATTTCTCTCCTTTTTCTTTTTCCTTTTTTTTTTTTGTTCTATGCCTATACTACCGCAAGACGGGCATGGATCTCGCTCTCTGCAGCTTCGTGCGACCAACACAATTGCGGCAAGGGCCACGAGGCAGTGGAGGGCTGGGGTTGGGTTTGGATTGAAGTCTGAGACGGGGTCTGGGGCTGGGCCTAGATCTGGGCTGTGGGCGGAGCGGGCAGAGGGGGTGGGAGAGGGAAAGGGAGAGGCACGGCGGTGGGTGGGCTGGAAGGGATTGGCGGTGGGGTGGTGGCCTTGGTCTCGACAGGAGAAGAGGAAGAAGCAGCAGCAGCCATGACATTTGTTTAGTGATTGTGGGTAAAGAAGAAGAAGATCTCGCCCAACAACCCAGATCTTTCATCTTCTTCTTAATTCAATCTTGTCCAGCTCGTTCTTTTTTTTTTTTTTTTTTAATAATTTCTGGGTTTAAATTCATGATATTTTTAGTTTTTGATTGTTTTTAATTTTTTTAATTTAGACACTGACGTGGCATTTTTTTTATTAATTTAGGCACGTGGACATTAATTTTTATTATTTATTCCTGCCTTTGCCACGTAGCTTTTTTCCGTCTCTGATGTAACGGCAGGAACCAAAACAGGAAGGTTTTCAGGATAGGGACTAAAAGCGTAAAAATAAAATGTAGGGACTAAAATGGGAATCGCTGAAATGTAGACTAAAAGTGGCTTTTTGCAAAAATAAATCCATCATTTTGAATAATTATTCAAAAATCTGACAGCAACCACCACTTGATAACTTTGTAATCCTATATATATATATATATATACACAGTAGTCAAAATTTCTGTATTTCATTCACTTTTTATGGCTCTGTGGTTTTTTTTTTCATCATCACTGGCCCACTTGAAAATTGGTGATTGAGGTGTTATTGTAAGGCCCACTTAAAATTCATGACGGACAAGGAACTAAACAAGAACGAGGGGAATCCATCGAAGTCCTTCGTTTGTTGTTTGTCAGGTTGGGTTGCGAGTTGCTGTGAGACCAATCCTACCTAACCCAACCCAATATCACACTTACAAAGAGATAGGGAGGGGTGTCACTTAAAGATGAAGAATCATTTCTGGTACACAAAATGGCCCATATCTCAGCCTAATACCCGATTAGACTAGGCAAACTCAATGCTATATTAACCCCTAGGCCCAAAAGAGACCAGGAACCAAAGGTGCGCAAGTAAGCGTGGGTAATTGACGGGTCCATAAGTGAATTGAGTTGTTTAAGAATAACTCGACTTTGATTAAGATAAAGCTTGTTTATATTTGCCTGTCTAGCAAGCAACTCAATATCATGTCTAGGTTTAGACTCAACTCAACTATTAAACAGGTCAAACCTAAACATAATAATATATTTATAAAAAAAATTGTGAACATGTAGGCTCAATTTAGCTAATAATGTTATATTTAATATGTATATTTATCTTCCTTTCAAAAAAAAATGTATATTTATCTAAAAATATAGTTATATTTTAATTGAATTATTCCGGCCTCACATTGGGTAATATCATGTTAGGTCAAAATTGTAGAAAAATTTAGTAAAGATAACATATCCAAGAAAGCAAATTGATAAGGATGAAATAATTTGGTTGATTGTGATGAGGTTTTGGGTTTTTGTTGTTGTTGTTGTTGTTGTTGAAGGCTAATGAGGTTTTGGGTTTGCGTAACGAGATATGCATTATTAGATTAACCTAAGCTTGATGGAAGGATCCTCCCCACGAATTATGGCACAAAAATTGAAACTACATGCCTTGTGCACGAACTTAATTTTATTTATACATTTATTAAGCATTCAACAAAGAATGATAATAGAACTCATCCAAAAACAAAAAAAAAAACAAAAAATGATAATAGAATAAAGGACCAACTACGTTACATACAATGCAACAAAAGGAAAAAGGGAAGTATCTATCGAATACAAATGGCTGGCATGATCAAAGATAATTTTGGGTCCTTTTAAAAAAATATTGAGAAAGCGCTTGAAAATAATTTTTTTTAAGAGATAAAAAAATAAAAGATTAACTCTTGATTGGATCTTACAAATATAAATGCTTGTGAGGTATGAGGAAAATTAGGAGGAGGGGAGGGGGGAGGGACAGAGGCCGAGGTTTAAGTCTCTATAAATGAGCTTCACATACTTACACTTAAATTAAATTATAATAGAATTTTATATCAGACAAAAAAAAAAAAAAAAAAGGCTTATCCATGTGTCCTTTTGTAGGGTCAATGCAATGGTGAATCTGTACTTTTTTTTTTTTTTTTTTTTTTGATAATTCAATAGTAAAAAGAGAAGATATTTGAACCCTAAGCATCATGTTGAATATGTCACAACGTGCCAACAAACTTACAAAGCTCTTGTCTCGAACCAATGTTATGTAATAACGTAGCCATCAATAAATTTTAATTAACTAGAACTATATATAATTCAAGCTGCTACATTAATATCTTTTTTTATTCTAAATAATTATTTAAGTCTAAAGCCAAATTTATGCCTTCAAAAAATTAAGAAATTATCACTGCGCTCCTTGGTGTGATGGTCACTCCATAATATAATATACTTGTTGGAATATTGGAGGAGAGGGAGGAGAAAAGTCGAAGTTCAAGTATTCTAGAAAAGATTTCACAATATATTACTTAGATTAAACTAAAGTAGAGTTATATCAGTCAAAAAAAATTTTATACATGTTCCTTTTGTAGGTCAATGCAGTGGTGGATCCTTGACCATTTATTTATTTGTTTTTATTTATTTTTATTTTTTATAATTCAATAGTAAGAGAGAAGATTTGATCTCTAAGCTTATGTTGAAAACGTCAAAGGGTCAACAAACCTACAAAGCACTTGTAGAGATATGCATTATTAGTTTAACCTAAGCTTGATCGAAGGAGCCTCCCCATGAATTATGGTGCAAAAATGGATCCTGGACCATTTATTTATTTATTTTGATAATTCAATAGTTAGGAGAGGAGATTTGATCCCTAAGCATCATGTTGAAAATGCAGAAGGTGCCAACAAACCAACAAAGCTCTTGTCCCAAACCAATATTATGTAATAATTTAGTGATAAGGAAATTTTAATTAACTAATCGCTAATCCGTGTGATGCACGGAAAACTTTTAGATCAAATGTTAAAATGTTCTAGTTTAAATATTGTTATAATTTCAACTATTTGAAAGCTGAATAGTTACGTTTGGGATTTTTGGGTAGATGAGAGATTGGATTGGAGTGAGAGAGAAGGAAGGCGGCAATTGACGCTTAAGGTTTTACCGTGTGTTGAGTTTTCAAAAATTTGGACTCAGGTTCTTCAAAATAAATAGTAAAGATGGTTTTACAAATATAAAATCAGAATTTTGTTTCTTTTTATTTAAATAATGCTGAAAATTTGAGTGAGTATTAACGGTTTTGACCTTGGCAGGAGTTTATATTTGTTGAAATTTTGTTATAGAATTTTAGTTGAAGTAGAATTTTCAAGTTCTTGAAACATATATCTAATAGAGTTTTACTTAAAATAAAGAGAAATAATAAATATATAAGATATAAAACTTAAAAAAAAAAATCTAAAAAAAAAAATAGTGGTGACATGGAAAATTGTAGTAGTTTCAGAGGTTTCGGTTTTTATATATATATATATATATATTAGAACTATATATAATTCAGGCTGAGGAAATAATATACTCTTAATTTGCTAATAATTATCCATGATTTAAGTCTAAAAGCCCAAAATTTACGCTTTCAAAAAAATTAAGAAATTTTCAATGCGCTCCTTTGGTGTGATAGTCACTCCACAAATATAATTGCTTGTGAAATATGAGAAGGGGGATAAAGGTCGGGATTCAAGTTTCTAGAAATGAACTTCACAAGTATAAACTTAAATTAAACTAGAGCAGGTTAAAATATCAAGAAAAAAAATTGCTTATACATGTCTCCTTTTGTAGGTTCAATGTAACGATGGATCCTAGACCATCTATTTATTTGTTTTTTTTTAATTTATTATTTGATAATTCAATAGTTAAGAGAGAAAATATTTGATCCCTAAGCTTTATGTTGAAAACGTCAGAAGGGGTCAACAAACCTACAACTTTTAACTGAGACAGTGTACAGCCCTATTTTACTAAGTTTTGTATTAAAACTGAAACTATTGATCAAGTTTCCAAACTTAACTCTGAAATTTGAATTCTATAAAAGGAGCCTCTTATTGTCTTATGAAACCACATGAGACACAAGATTTTAGATTGAGACAAGCGGAAATGGCTAGAAATCTTCAACTTACACCTTTAGTCTTTTCCCTCTTATTCCTTATGACCCTAATCAAAACCTCTAATGCTGGTAGCATCGCTACCTACTGGGGTCTAAGTGTCAGTGAGGGAAACCTGTCAACTACCTGTGGCACTGGAATATATGCCTATGTAAACTTAGCCTTCCTAAACGTATTTGGCAATGGCCAAACCCCAGAAATCAACCTTAATGGTCATTGCAACCCAGCATCCAATGGGTGCACCTTTCTTAGTGAAGATATAAAGTTTTGCCAAAAATTTGGAGTTAAGGTCATGCTCTCAATTGGAGGTCTAGTTGGAAACTACTTTCTAGCTTCTCCCAATGATGCAGAAAATGTAGCAACATATTTATGGAACAATTTCTTGGGTGGCAACTCGTCTTCGCGTCCATTTGGGGATGCCATATTGGATGGCATAGACTTTGACATTCAGACTGGTTCAACACAATATTGGCAAGACCTAGCAAAGAACTTAAAGAGTCATTCCAATGTGTACTTATCCACGTCTCCACAATGTCCATTTCCTGATAACTTCATTGGTACTGCACTTAACAAAAATCTTTTTGACTATCTTTGGGTTCAATTCTATAACAATCCTCAATGCCAATATGATTTCAGTAACAGTAACACCACTAATCTTATAAGTTCTTGGAACCGATGGAGTAGCTCATTAAAGGTTGGGAAATTATTTTTAGGCATACCTGCGGCTCCTCAGGCTGCTGTAAGTGGATACGTTCCATCTGAAGTGTTGAATGCTGAAATTCTTCCTTTGTTTAGGAAGTCACCAAATTATGGAGGTGTGATGCTTTGGAATAGGTATTATGATGAGTTAACTCGATTTTTTGCCACCATTCTTGAAAGTGTATGATGAATTATGCTTTGGTTAGTTTGAGAATGATAATAAATTGGGTATCTTTATTACCAATTTAAGATTATGTACAATTGGTTATTACCCTCCAAAGAGAAAATAAATCACTATAATGATGATTGTGTTCTTTTTTTTTTCTTTTTTTTTTCTTTTTCTTATTTTTATTATTTTTATTAATTTTTTGTATTTTGGCCCAAAGTCAAAGTAATTTTTTGCATGCACATGGATGGAAACAAAGATAAAGTCCAGGGACAATATTATTTTTATTTAAAGTGATGGTTGTAGTTCCTTCATCAATTAAGAGGAGTGTCTGAAAGTACTAAATATGTCTCTACCCAAAAATTTTACACAATAGTGAATATTCTTTTCATTTTATTGTTTGACAGTATAGATGTGGATGTGGTCGAATAGCCACGGAGGGGAAAATAAATAAAATAAATTGGAAATTTTAAGCTAGTAAGGATTAATTATTTGGAATGATTCGATCTATATGTAGATTTGAATGTTGAGCTTGACTTTCTTGGCTTGGACTATTTTTTCAGTCACGGTGTTGTGATTTCATGTATGCCTTTTTTTTTCCTTTTTTTTTTTTTTTTTTTTTTGTAAAACAAGCACAAAGTACGGATGTGGTTGGGTATTTCCTTCAATTTGATACGTGCCCATCTGAAAACTTGGAACATTGTCAAGATCATAGTGGATATTGGATACTATATAGTACGTAGATGGAAATGGTGAATATTCTCTATTGTTTTTTTTTTCCCCCATAAAATAAGTTAGAGAGAATAAACTTTGAATTTTCAGATTCAAAAAGCCTAGCTATCAGTGAAATCTAGCACCCACACACAAGAGGAGATACGGGACCAAACATATGGCCATTAAGACACATGTTACGTCTAGTGCACAAGAGCATTTGATGTAAGCCAAACCCAAAGGTTATTATATAATATATATCCTATTTAAATATATGGATTGTTCCCAGGTTGAAGTTCTGACCCTGAAAGCCAGATGCACAACAACCCATCTATGTTTGGGTTTCAAAGAGAAACGCATTGAAGTTTGAACTTTATTATTCTATCGTACTATTTAATCCTGATCTTTGTTAGCTAAATTTGAGCAGACCAGTACATCTACGTTACCGCCCAAGTCAAAGGGTGCAAGTGAATCCACTTGTAAAAACCTTTACCTGTTGCAAAGCTAAGACATTTGAAAATGTTTTTCAGCATCTTCTGATAATTGCATGTAGATAGGAGTACACACTCCTGACTCCTTGATACAATGCCAGCCTCTGTTGTATAGTTTATTAGTTTTCCTGCATGGCCATCAAAGTTATGTGATCAACTACACTGTTAGATTTACATTCCTTGGCTTTTCTCCAAACTCTTAATTAACTCATCAAGCAGACAATAGACCTCATTCATGAACTTCCGACTCAACGATATTTAAACAAAATGTAAATTAATAGCAATAAACTCTCAAAAAGTAGCTGATCTCAGGGATTTAATTTGGTTTTCAAAGCTCCAGGTTAATTTTGGATTGCAGTAATTAATCCAGACACTAACGAACTTAGCAGTTCTATATTTCCAGCCACACGGTCAAAACTAAGACAAGACAGGACATTTATTATGCCAAATTTTGCATCACAATGACCAGCTAATTAAGAGTCTTTCAAGTGTAGAATTTATGCCTAAAGAAAAATCTAATAGAGACAGAAAAATCTACTAAAAGACTCAGATTCGTCCATCTATAAGAGGTGGAGCCGTGTAGGGGTCAAGCTATTGAAATTGAAATAATACAGTTTGACAAGGTGTACAGCTCAACGCTATCAGGGACAGTGTCTTTATTAGTGCTACATTAAGAACTTTTTTCTATATTAAGCACATTATTCCTATTAAGTCCTCCTTAAGTTTCATGTATATTACCACAACTGCCTTCATGTTAAGTTACATTTCACTTAATTTTGTATATATAATAATTCGATAGTTATAAGTTACAACATGACTACAAAGGATTAGTGCTTCTTTAAGATTAAGACTAGAATTGCATACAGGACGCTGTTAAACTTTTGGTATTTTATTCACTGTTCATGACCCTGTGGGTTTTTCTTTTCTACATCAACGGCCCACTTAAAAATTGGTGATTGGGGTGTTATTATAAGGCCCGCTTAAAATTTATGATGGACAAGAAACTAAACAAGAACAAGGAGAAATGAATAATCCATCTAAGTCCACTTGTTTTTTATTTTTATTTTTTGGGAACCCATTAAAGATAAAGAATCATTTCTAGTGCACAGAATAACTCATGTCTCAGCCTAATTCCCAATGGGACTAGGCTAACCCAACGCTATATTTAGGGGAGTCTACAGGTCGGTTTGGGTTAAGTTTGTGGTCAACTTGGACTCAATCCAATCACTTTAGGTAAGGAAGAATAGAACCTGCTGCCGCCATCAACCTTGAAGGAACGGTGGATTTGAGAGATACAGATCAACCCACCCAGGTTGACCTAGAACTTGGGAAGGCCAGAAAGACTTTTATCAATCAGCATTGCTAGTCATCTGCCCAAGATTTGATTCCAAATGAATATTTGGTAAGTATGTTATAATTGAATCATTCTGGCCTCACATTGAGTAATCATGTTGGGTCAATACTGTAGATAAATTGATAAGGATGAAACAACTTGGTTGATTGTGATGAGGTTTTGGCGTTGAGTACCGAGAGATGCACTATTGGTTTAGTCAAACCTAAGCTTTGATCAAAGGAGCCTCCCCATGAAGTATGGCGCAAAAGTTGAAACTCCATGCCTTGTGCACGAATTAATTTTTATATATTTATTTATTTAACTATTCAATAATAAAGAATCATAATTAGAATAAAGAAGCACAAATGGCCGGCATGATTAAAGATAATTATTGAGAGAGAGCGAGAGAGCTTGTAAATGATTATTTTTAAATATAAAATAAAAAGTCTAACTCTGGATCTTGCAAATTAACTAATTATTGTAGTACCTGGTGTGCTGATTCCATCATTTTGTAGGGTCAGGTCAATGCAATGGTGGATCCTGGACTACCTATTTATTTTTTTTATTTTTTAATATTTGTTAATTTAATAAGTTAGAGAGAAGAGATTTGAACCTTAAGCATTGTGTTTGAAACGTTAGAAAATTTCAGCTAACTTATAAAACTCTTGGCCCGAACCAATGTTATGTAATAATATAATGATCAAGAAATTTTAATTAATAGAATGATATATAATTCAGGCTGCAGCATTAATATCCATATTTTTTTTCCCGTAATAATTATTCATCATTGAAGTCTAAAAGCGCAAAGCTTAAACCTCCAAAAAATTAAGAAATTGCTTGTACATGTTGTGTCCTTTATTTTCTTCTTGTTTAATTCTTGTTGTCCATCTCCTTCTCAAAAAAATAAATTAATAAAAAATAATTCTTGTTGTCCATGAGAGGGACTATTGAATCCATATGGCCTAAGAGCGAAAACGGATCCCTTTCTCAATCACATACTCTTCAACCAAAATTTCAAAGAGAATATATAGGACTTAATTCATTACAATTCACAGATCTCTGGTATCAGCAGTATGCCATTAAGAGATATATTAAATTATTTGTATCCAATGGCAATGGTAACATGCCCATGGAAAATTCTTAGGTGCTTCGGAACACGGAGAAATATTATATACTTCATTTTCTCACATTCATAGTAGACCCTACTATAAATTTAATAAGTAGACTCTATCATAAATATGAGATGAATGAGCACCATTTTCATGCTTCAAGAGTACCTAAGATTTACTCCATGCCCATGCCTTTTTTAATAAATTAAACTGATTTTTTTTAAGAAGAATAATTAATTTCAGTTTTAATTATAGCTCCCAATAGAGCATTTCACCTTCTTGGAGCAAGNTATTTCCTTCAATTTGATACGTGCCCATCTGAAAACTTGGAACATTGTCAAGATCATAGTGGATATTGGATACTATATAGTACGTAGATGGAAATGGTGAATATTCTCTATTGTTTTTTTTTTCCCATAAAATAAGTTAGAGAGAATAAACTTTGAATTTTCAGATTCAAAAAGCCTAGCTATCAGTGAAATCTAGCACCCACACACAAGAGGAGATACGGGACCAAACATATGGCCATTAAGACACATGTTACGTCTAGTGCACAAGAGCATTTGATGTAAGCCAAACCCAAAGGTTATTATATAATATATATCCTATTTAAATATATGGATTGTTCCCAGGTTGAAGTTCTGACCCTGAAAGCCAGATGCACAACAACCCATCTATGTTTGGGTTTCAAAGAGAAACGCATTGAAGTTTGAACTTTATTATTCTATCGTACTATTTAATCCTGATCTTTGTTAGCTAAATTTGAGCAGACCAGTACATCTACGTTACCGCCCAAGTCAAAGGGTGCAAGTGAATCCACTTGTAAAAACCTTTACCTGTTGCAAAGCTAAGACATTTGAAAATGTTTTTCAGCATCTTCTGATAATTGCATGTAGATAGGAGTACACACTCCTGACTCCTTGATACAATGCCAGCCTCTGTTGTATAGTTTATTAGTTTTCCTGCATGGCCATCAAAGTTATGTGATCAACTACACTGTTAGATTTACATTCCTTGGCTTTTCTCCAAACTCTTAATTAACTCATCAAGCAGACAATAGACCTCATTCATGAACTTCCGACTCAACGATATTTAAACAAAATGTAAATTAATAGCAATAAACTCTCAAAAAGTAGCTGATCTTTTTTTTTTTTTTTTTTTTTTTTTTGTGTTTTGGCCCAAAGTCAATGCATTTTTGTGCAATGGGAATAACGACTAAGTCCATATTTTAAGGGACAACATTATTTTATTTGAAGTAGTGGTTGTAGCTTCACATAATAAGGTTATGATATTGGCAACTTGGAAGCTTCCTTTTTACTTTCTGTTTTTTTTTTTTTAATTTTGGTTGGTTCGGGGTTGAAGGTTTCTTTGGTGTAAGTAACAATTGGGGTGCAAAATGTTTAACCTTTCAAAATTGTGACATATTCACGGACGTGTGCAACCTTTTGTACTAATTCAAATCTTAATTTGTTTTCTTATTTCATAGTTGTAGATCCAAAAGAGAGGTCTTCATTTCTGCGGCTCCACTAGGTAGTGCCATAAAAAGTATTTCTTTGATTATGTTTAGGTGCAATCTACAACAAATAATTCATTATAGGAACAATAATGCTGCAAATCTTTTAAGGTCTTGAAACCAATGGACACTAATTTCAGTCGAAGATAAGTAGAAATTTTTGGGGATTCCTGCAGGCTGCTGCTCTTGATGGTACTGGCACGGCTATATACCGCCAGATGAACTAAAGGTTTAGGTTCTGCTAAGTGCTAACTATGGAAGGATCGATCATGCTATGAAATACACGGTTTGACAAAGCGTGTGTAGTTCAACTATTAAGGACAATATCGGTACCGCCATATTATGCACAATATGATCTATATAATAAGACATTCAATTTTGATATTCCTATAGTATAAGACATCTACTTAAAAAAATATATAATTTATAAATATCTAAAATCAGAAGCGTGGTGTTTATTGTTGCTAACTTGTTGTGCACCCAGTGGCAACTCCAGGAAATTTTTTGAAAGTGGTCATTAAGAAACTTAAATTATACAAAATCAAATAAAAAAGAAAACTTCATATATTGGCGACCAAAAAAAAAAAAAAAAAATACGCACAGACAAACACATAAAGTCTTACAATTTCCTTCTACGAATTTTCTTATTTTAAAATCGTTACATGATAGTCTCATTATTAATATTGCAAGTTACATCTCTTTCAAAATTTTAATCAAATAAAATTTTTCTTGAACTTTTTCTTTTTGTTTGTAAAGACGTAATATATTATTAAGGAAACCAAAGTATAAGGACAAACTTAGTTGTAGCCTAATGCTACAACTCTCATTAAACAAATTAACATTGTAACATATTTTGAAAATTTAACTGTTGAATTGCATGTTCTTTATGTGCTTAAAGGACATGTCAAATTTTATGCTAATCGGATATTATTTACTATTCAATCCATAAACTTATTTTTTATGTATAATTTTTTACTACAAAAACTCAAAATTTAAACATATGATTGATGACATAGTTATTAATTTTTAATCTTCTTAAAATTTTGCAATTATGGAGGATATAAAAAGAAAATGTAATTAAATGGTGGATTTGTCAAAATTCACATCTAATTAAAAAAATTAAATAAAGTTGTAGCAAATTTTGTCCAAATTTTAATTATGTTGGGCCTAAAAAAAATTAGGGTGGTCACAAAATTTTTTAAAATAAAAAAAAATTATAAATTTTTAAAATTTATACATAATAATTTTTATTTTTTTGAGGTCAGGGTGGTCTAGTGACCATCCTGGACTCTATGTGGAGCCGCCCATGTACGCTTCTATTAAGCAACATCAATTTAGCATTTCAGTTCACCTTGGTCTTTTTCGGTCTACTTTGGTCTATTTGGCCCATTTACTCTATTTCGGTCTAGTTCAGTCCATTTTGTCTATTTCGATCAATTCCACTTCATTGATGTTTTGGGAGGAAAGGTCTGTGCAGAAAAATGAGCCATTTCATTGATGTTTATAGGGTAAGTCCAAGAGAATAATGTTTATGTTATAGGGATTTATTCATTTGGATATCTGATATTAAAATTGTTGTTTTCTCGGGGGGATTAAAATTAAACATTGCCAAAGCCTATGTAACAGAGGATGATTGCTTTTCCTCTGAAACAGGTGTGGCACGTGTGCTGAAGTGACAGACAACTTGTTAAGAAGTTGAACGAAATTCATGACCTTTTGGAATCAACTGGGCATCTCTAAAAAATATTTTGACTCTTGAATGACTTGAATGATATGAGTGTCTAAATAATATTTTTAAAATGATATATACAAGAGCATTTAAAACACAGAAGGGCCTAATTTTCAATGGAAATACTCGGGAGGTGCGCTTGTTGATCTAGAGAGTAATATAAACCCAAACTCTCAAGTTCAATTAATCACACTATCAGTTCATGAGCTTTCTGAGATGTCTCGTGGTAGGGAATGGATCATCCTAACTAAAGACTGGGACTTTACTAAAGACTTGGTCAACTTAATGAGCAATATCTAAAAATTGTACATAAATTTTGAAAGTGCTACATAAAATAATTTGACGATCAATATTCAATAATTCTTATTAAAAAAATAGATATTTCATAATTTATTTACTCTATGTTTGAATGGAAGGAGATGAAGGGGGAGGAGAGGGAAGGTGGGGTAGATGGCACTTCTAATATGCTCAACATAAATATTTGGTACAATATTTTTTTTGTAAAGATCTTCTTTTTGGAGAAAATATAATAATATAAAAGATAAATTACAAATTGCACCCCTAAAGTTTAGAGGTGTTTGGATTTTATATCCTGAAATTTCAAACTTTGGATTTTAACCCCTGAAATTTGAGGTGTTCGGATTTTACATCTTAAAGTTTCAAACTTTGTATTTACCCCCTAAAGTTAGGGAATGTTTGGATTTCACACTCCCAAATTCTAAAACAGTAGAGTGTAAAATCCAAACACTCTCAAATTTTATGGGGTAAAATCCAATCACCCCTAAAATATAAGGGGTAAAATCCAAATTCTAAAATGTCAATGTAAAATCCAGACACTCCCAAACATGAGGGTGTAAAATTCAAATTCAAAAACTTCAAGGTGTAAAATCCAATCACTCTCAAACTTTAGGGGTATAATTTGCAATTTACCTAATATAAATGATAATGAGTTAATATGGCTGTACCAACGGATATATACGTGTCCGTAAAAAAGAAGAGGGACATGAACTGATGAAAGCTTTACAGAGTTACTTTCATTGCCACAACTCACAAGTAAATCTCCTTATAAGTCTTTTTAACCATACGGTATACGCACTCTCTCCTACCATATTTGAAAATTTTGGTATATATAATACAATACAGTTGCTGTCTTTTAGAGCAACTTCTCTTCTCAGCAGTTGTTCCATATTTTCTTTCTTTCTCTTCTCTTCAGCAGCCGCAATAAGTGTCTCCCTTTCTCTTTCTCAGTTTACTGTAACTGTAGATTTGTAATTACTATAATGTAATGAAGGATTTAGCTTCAGTAATATTATAGAAATGATAGGACGTGATGCATGACTAACACTCATTTCACAGCTAAGGCAACAAAACTATGGTTTGCATGTAGTCCTTCTAAGGTATCAATTGCTTTGCAATTCACGGTAAAATTAAAATAACAAACAAACAAGGAAAAAACTAACAACTAATCATAAGGCAATACACAAGCTCTCTCTCTACCTTCTTTGGAAAATCAAAGTTGCTAGTGTCTAAACAATTTATAATATGGATTTTGCACCCAAAAAAAAAAAAAAAAGAACCAAGAGATTTTGCAGTAGGATTATATATGATGTCAAAACTTGGCTTCCAAGAGATCACTTGCCAGTGCCACATTGATGCAAATATCAATTGACACGCTTTGAGACCCAACAAATAATATTGGAATAATTGCTCAAGAAAACAAAAATTTAGATTTTGACAAAACCCCGAGCCAACATTTATAAGTGAAATGCGAACCGAAAGTATAAATAACAAACCTTGATCCAATGATTATAATTGAATCACGAACCTAAAGTATAAAGTTTGAACGTCACAAAGAAAAATCCCTGATAAGTTCACAGTTCTTGAAGAACCAAAAAAAGAGCAAAACCTCACCTTTTTTTATTTTTATTCAATAATCCTCTATTACAACGAGTGCATGCTACTTATAAAACATGATTAAAAATAGAAAATATAAAAAACGTACTAAATAATAAAACTCTATATAAAAGTTGATTTGGTTTGAAATTAGTAAATCCAAAATACGAACATAGCTAAAAAAACGTTTTAAATAATAAAAGCCTAAAATTAAGGTAGATTTGATCTGAAATTAGAAGCTCTAGAATAGGAAAAATGTCTATTAACTAATATAGAGCTGGAAAGCCAATTAGCCATTAATCCACGCCATAAATCACACCAAATTAAACCAGATCAGCCCTCAATAGCTTGGATTAAATTTATTACGCCTTCATCTTCTTTTAGGCCAAGCTTGGAATGTCCTACGTTAGAATCAGCTCAAATCTCTTGAATCAGCCCATTAAGTACTTCTTTGATCTTCTTGGATCTTGCTCTAATAATAGGCCTATCTAGAACATGAAATGGATTCTTGAATGCTTATTGATTCTCATCACACATAAAAGATCTTATCCATAAAAATATTTAAAATTATAATTTTTTATATTTTAACATTTAGTAAACTACAAAAAATTGAATTAAATGGTAAACACACATCAAATTAACATGAAATGTACTTCAAATACCAAAACAGTAGGGGCATAATATATTATTTAGTAAAATGTTTTGAAATTTTGAAGCAAAACATGTCGTTGTCAAATTTTAAAAATGAGGTACGTATATCCTGATTCCTGAATCCTATAAAATGGAGCAACCCCCCATAGCATGGCAGCAACAAAAACCAAAGACATTTCCATATTGATAACTAGCAAAATTAAATGGCTAAAATTCCTCTGACTACAGCTCTACTCCTTCCTCTCCTCATCCTAGTCTTCATCAGAACCTCTCAAGCTGGTGGCATTGCCGTTTACTGGGGTCAGAGTGGCTATGAAGGAACTATAACTGAAACCTGTGCCACTGGAAAATATTCCCATGTAATCATATCTTTTCTGAACCATTTTGGCAATGGTCGAACTCCAGAAATCAGCCTCTTGCAGGTCATTGTAACCCAGCTTCCAATGGGTGCACCATGGTTAGCCCTTGCATAAGATATTGCCAAAGCCGAGGAATTAAGGTGATACTCTCAATTGGAGGTGGCATTGGAAGCTAGTCTCTAGCTTCTTCAATGGATGCCAAAAATGTAGCTGATTATGTATGGAACAATTTCTTCGATGGACAGTCACCTTCACGTCCACTAGGTGATGCAATATTAGGTGGCATAGATTTTGACATAGAGCGTGGCTCAACACTTCATTGGGATGATCTTGCTAGGTACCGAAAGGCATATAGTCAGTCAGGAAGAGTTGTGCACTTAAGTGCAGCTCCTCAATGTCCATTTCCCGATAGTTTTTATGGACTTATGTAATGAGTAATGACTTGTTATAAATCTTTTTACTGTTTGATGTTATATTGAGGTTTAAGAATTAAAAGTTAAGACTAAATGTTTTGTATTATTTGATATTTAGTTATTGACTTGTAAAACTTCTTATTGTGTGATGTTAAATTGATGTTATATTGATGTTTAAGACTTAAGAGTTAAGACTAAATTATTTGTATTATTTGATATTTAGTTATTCATTTATTTGAATTGAAAATTTTATGTATGGAACAATTTCTTCGATGGACAGTCACCTTCACGTCCACTAGGTGATGCAATATTAGGTGGCATAGATTTTGACATAGAGCTTGGCTCAACACTTCATTGGGATGATCTTGCTACATTTATTTGAATTGAAAATTTTATGTATGGAACAATTTCTTCGATGGACAGTCACCTTCACGTCCACTAGGTGATGCAATATTAGGTGGCATAGATTTTGACATAGAGCTTGGCTCAACACTTCATTGGGATGATCTTGCTGGGTACCTAAAGGCATATAGTCAGTCAGGAAGAGTTGTGCACTTAAGTGCAGCTCCTCAATGTCCATTTCCTGATAGTTTTTATGGACTTATGTAATGAGTAATGACTTGTTATAAATCTTTTTACTGTTTGATGTTATATTGAGGTTTAAGCCTTAAAAGTTAAGACTAAATGTTTTGTATTATTTGATATTTAGTTATTGACTTGTAAAACTTCTTATTGTGTGATGTTAAATTGATGTTATATTGATGTTTAAGACTTAAGAGTTAAGACTAAATTATTTGTATTATTTGATATTTAGTTATTCATTTATTTGAATTGAAAATTTTATGTATGGAACAATTTCTTCGATGGACAGTCACCTTCACGTCCACTAGGTGATGCAATATTAGGTGGCATAGATTTTGACATAGAGCTTGGCTCAACACTTCATTGGGATGATCTTGCTGGGTACCTAAAGGCATATAGTCAGTCAGGAAGAGTTGTGCACTTAAGTGCAGCTCCTCAATGTCCATTTCCTGATAGTTTTTATGGACTTATGTAATGAGTAATGACTTGTTATAAATCTTTTTACTGTTTGATGTTATATTGAGGTTTAAGCCTTAAAAGTTAAGACTAAATGTTTTGTATTATTTGATATTTAGTTATTGACTTGTAAAACTTCTTATTGTGTGATGTTAAATTGATGTTATATTGATGTTTAAGACTTAAGAGTTAAGACTAAATTATTTGTATTATTTGATATTTAGTTATTCATTTATTTGAATTGAAAATTTTATGTATGGAACAATTTCTTCGATGGACAGTCACCTTCACGTCCACTAGGTGATGCAATATTAGGTGGCATAGATTTTGACATAGAGCTTGGCTCAACACTTCATTGGGATGATCTTGCTAGGTACCTAAAGGCATATAGTCAGTCAGGAAGAGTTGTGCACTTAAGTGCAGCTCCTCAGTGTCCATTTCCTGATAGTTTTTATGGACTTATGTAATGAGTAATGACTTGTTATAAATCTTTTTACTGTTTGATGTTATATTGAGGTTTAAGACTTAAAGTTAAGACTAAATATTTTGTATTATTTGATATTTAGTTATTGACTTGTAAAACTTCTTATTGCGTGATGTTAAATTGATGTTATATTGATGGTTAAGACTTAAGAGTTAAGACTAAATTATTTGTATTATTTGATATTTAGTTATTCATTTATTTGAATTGAAAATTTTATGTTGTACTAGAATACGTATAAATTAATTTTTGGGAACCTCGAAACACTCTAAAACGGTACACCGAAATCAACCAGTACTAAAATATTTCATTCCACTTGACAAACAGAAACGGGTCCAATATGGTATTCATAACATTGACTTGTACGACACTATAGATGTGGATGTGGTCGGATAGCCATGAAGGGGAAAAAAAAAATTAATAATTGGGATTTAAGCTAGTACAGATTAATTATTTGGCATGATTCTATACATAAATTTGAATGTTGAGCTTGACTTTCTTGGCTTGGACTATTTTTTCGGTCACGGTGTTGTGATTTCATGTATGCCTTTTATTTTTTCTGGAAAACAAGCACAAAGAATCAAAGATGTGGATGTGGTTGGATATTTCCTTCAGTTTGATACGTGCCCGTATGAAAACTTGAAACATTGTTATAATCATAGTGGATATTGGATGCCTTATAGTATGCACATGGAAATGGAGAATATACTCTATTTGCCATATAGTATGTACATGGAAATGGAGAATATATTGTTTTTTTTTTCCTAGAAAATAAGCTAGAGATAATATTCTTTATTTGAACCGGAACAAAACGAAAATTCAAGAAAATATATATTAAATATTAGTTTATTAAAAACAATCTGGTTTTTATGCCATTGCATGATTGATTGACATTAGTGATCGAATTTTATATCATCTGGTTTCTATAGTGATTGTATTGTGATTAATATTTTGTATGAGCAACAAATTGTGTTATGTACTGTGTTGGTGTTTAACAAGATAAAACGGCAACCTCTATAGATTTCTGAACATATATCAGGAAATTTAAAAAGCAGTATTCTACCAAAAACAAAACAGAACAATGCACCAAAGAGAAGCAAGTGGAACCATGAAATACACATAAATAATAATGCAAGCAAAATTCACGTCAATCCATCAGAGGGAAACCCCAGAACAGATTCGAGTGCCCTGACAGTTCAAAATAATCACAGGCATCTACGCTTTCCGGACCTGGATATTGTGGGTAGATTGGAACCGCCAGATGGGTTGTCTTCCACTCTGGAGAAGTGCTACCTCTTCTCCTTCCTTCACCATCCCTTGCTTCTGTACATGAAAACCAAAAAAGTATATTACAATGATGAAGATGTGATCATATGAAACCTATTTAATTTGAATTTTCGGATCCAGAAAATCTAGCTGTCCGTGAAATCTAGCACTCTATGGCAAGAACACTGGTTGAATTATGGATAGCAATTCATCACCTTACGGGCTTACACAATTCAACAAGCTCTGATTTCCAAGAAAACTATAAAGATTGCGTAAGGATAGTCCACTTAAGGTTGGGAGTGCCAAACCTCCAGTTGTCTTTTATAGAGATATACCCTCTAAATTGAAATGTCATTCATCAGTCCAAATGGACAGCATGGTCAGTCATAAAGTATACCATGTAAGATACATGGAAACGCAAAAGCACAAATGTCACAGGGCAAGAGATATTGGGCCCATGTTGAAGGTTGTTGGGGTAAGGCTTCCATCCAATGCTCCTATGCACAAGACGAGATACGGGACCAACACATGGCCATTTAGGACACATGTTGCGTCCAGTGCACAGGAGATTTGATGCAAGCCAAACCCAAAGGTTATTATATGGATTGTTCCCATGTTGAAGTTCTGACCCTGAAAGCCAGATGCACCACAACCCATCTATGTTTGGGTTTCAAAGAGAAACACATTGAAGTTTGAACTTATAATTCTATTGTATTATTTAATCCTGATCTTTGTTAGCTAAATTTGAGCAGACCAGTACATCTTCATTACTGCCCAAGTCAAATGATGCAAGTGAATTCACTTGTGAAAACCTTTACCCGTAATAAAGCTAAGGCATTTGAAAATGTCTCTTCAGCATCTTCTGAGAATTGCATGTAGATAGGACAGACTCCTTGATACACTGCCAGCCTCTGTTGAATAGTCTTCCTGCATGGCCATCAAAGTTATGTGATCAGCCACATTATTAGATTTACATTCCTTGGCTTTTCTCCAAACTCTCAATTAACTCATCAAGCAAACAATAGACCTCATTCATGAACTTCCAACTCAACGATATTTAAACAAAATGTAAATTAATAGAAATACACTCTCAAAACTAGCTGATCTCAGGAAAATAATTTGGTTTTCCAAGCTCCAGATTAATTTTGGATTTCAGTAATTAATCCAGACACTAACGAACTTAGCAGTTCTATATTTTCAGCCATACAGTCAACTAATACAAGATAGAACATTTACTGTGCCATATTTTGCATCACAATGACCAGCTAAGAGTCTGTCAAAAGTAGACTTATGCCTAAAGAAAAATCTAATAGAGACAGAAAATATGCCTGCAGCATGATGAGGTCCAATATGCAATACTGTATCATAACCTCCCATGTAAACAGCATCCTCATTGCATAACAGTTTTGGGACTTAAGGATAGAAGAAACTCACTCATTTGTAAAAGCAAAAATAGTGCCAGAAGGCCGATAGTGGCTCAGTAGAGTAGCCATGAAACCAGTTCTGGTGAAGACAACAATTGAGGTTCCAAGAGTGTTAGACATCATGGTTGCATGGTAAGCAAACATTTCACTCATATGATTCTACACGCAACAAAAAAACTTCCAGTCAGTATTCAGTGTTAAAAATCAAATGGGTTTTTTTTCGGAGGGGGGAGGCGGTGCACATAGAGACTCCATGAAACATCAAAATATATGAAATTTGCATCAAATAACCTTGAAGGCTTGACCAAGATTAGCTGGCATTTCACCGCCTGATATTGTAGCCTCAGTCCGTAATGCAACTGTGTGCATGACTTTCACAGCTTTCAAAGGGAACCTGCATGGCAGTGAAATCAGGTCATTTGAGTGCATTAAGGTGTAAAAGTTTACACATAAATAATCCATATTATTTAAGCCCATAGTGGCTTGTAAGCAATATGGATGTTACTTGCTCTATTGCAACCTGAGCAACGCCACTGAAACACAAATCTGCAGTGACCAAAATTTGACAGCAAGGAACCAAACCATTCAATCTTAGGTATTTTTCCAGGGACATCAAATCTCTCTGTACCCACCAAGGATTGATCAGAAGTAAATAAATACTTCTCATTGTGCATGATGCTTACACCCAAAAAAAAAAAATCTCCAATCACATCCAAAGTAACAGACTAGTGTCTAACTGTATAAAGCTAGTGTAATTGGGTACCACTTTCTCTGTTTTTAATTAAATTAATTACTTATCCAAAAAAAAAATCCGAAGTAACAGACTACAAAGTCAAAGAGAAGTAGCTTACTTTCCATGAGCAGTTTCACCAGAAAGCATGACTGCATCAGCACCCTCTCGGACAGCAATGGCAATGTCTGATACCTCTGCTCTGGTTGGTGTTGGGTGTACAATCATGCTTTCCAGCATATTTGTTGCCACAATAACAGCCTTCCCCATGCTACGGCAGATCCTGATTATCTCTTCCTGCAATTTGTATTGAAATGTTCTGAATGTCAAAGAGTAACTCAACTTGACCTCTTAAAAGTTCCTATAAAAGGCCACCAAAACAGGCAATGACATCCCTTTTGTTGCTATTCTATTAAAACTTAAAATGTAAAATACCTGCAGAAGTGGAACCTCCTCAATAGGGAGCTCTGCACCAAGGTCTCCCCTTGCAACCATTGCCTGGAATAGGAAGAGCATGTGTTACTTCAAGCAGGTGCCAGGTAGTACACAAGAAAGGCAAGAATCCAGATTTTTTATTTTTTTATTGATAAGTAAGAAGCCAGATTTAGATCAATATTAAAGAAAACTGGTAAAATTCTAGGTCTAAATGATAACTGTCCATCAAATGGAGCAGCAACTAGAAGATAAAATGCAAGGATTAGGGAGATCACCCCATCAGATGCTGTGATAATGGAATGCAAATTTGGGATAGAGTCTGCACTTTCAATTTTGACAATGACATGTATATCTGCACCACAGCCTGCCATAGAAAATGGAAAAATTATATTATAATTGGTACTCCAGGGAAGACTAACAAGCATGTTCAAATTTCATTTTTAAATTAAGGTATTTTGTCTCTATGTTTACTTTGCAGATAATTCTTCAATTCATGAACTACTTGTGCGTCTTTAACAAAGGAGACGGCATAAAAATCAACTTTGTTGTCCACTCCGAATTTGATATCATCCCAATCCTTCTCTGCAACAAACCAATATAAACATTTATGTCCATTTGGAAAATGAAAAAATTTCAGTAACTGCTCACCTAGAGAGAGAGAGAGAGAGGAAAAGGCAAATCAGTAGGATAGTACAGAGGGCATAAAGATCCAAGGTCTAACCAGTGATGGAAGGTAGTGTTGCACTCTTTCCTCGAACGTTTAAGTGACGCCTAGACTTGAGCTCTCCTCCATCAACGACTACACATTTCACTGAATCTTCTGTCTTGGATTTCACCATCAATGACATCATACCACCTATAGCATAGATCAAGAGTCAGCCGTGCAGTGCATATGTCATAAAAGGAAATGTTACATCATTCCTAATTCTAATCTGATATACAGAGAACAGAGCTTGCCTCTATAATCACACTTGCAATCCAAAGACAATCATCTCTCAACAGAATCTACAGTTAGCTTAAAATCTGTGGTTCTTAAAGGCTCTGAAGAGTCTGAACTGGTGGAAACAGGAACTAATTTGAACTTGTTATGATAATTCATCTCAAGTGCTTCAAGAGAATTCCATGGGCAGAAACCCTTACACAATACTAAAGCTGATAAACCCTTATAAAAGTTTTACAGGTTCTAAAATCTTAAACAAAGTGTGAAATCTCAGCATACGACATAAGCCTCTTTTTACCCAATTCAAATGCTCTCGGTCACAAATTCTTAAAAATCTTTAAAAGCAGAGCCCACTGGACTGATATCAACAAATTACATGTTTATCAACAGCGTGAGAGACATGGTACATGGTGGCTCATATTCCATTCAGTAGTTAATGATATTTTTCTGTCACACAACAATATAATAAACATTTCTAAAAGCATATTGACTTCATATTTGGGAATATAACATAACTTTCACAGTGATATTCACAGGCATGCACACATACAATAGCCTGATCTCGGTACTCAGAAAATTTGGTAAGTGACAGAACATGCGGAAGGGTTTGGAGAGGTTTCAACTCCCTCTAACCCCTCATTTTTAATTCCCCCAAATTGGAGAGATTTGGAGGGAGAGTAAAGTAGATAAATTATTGTCTAAGTAAATTCTCTAATTTATCCTTTCTAAATTAATCATAGACCAATGTTGCAAGTCTATATTCAAATAGGGGTAAATTTGTCTATTTTAATCATTTCCTCTCCTCTCTATCCAAATTTTTAAAACATCCAAACAAGGGGAAGGGTTAATTACTCCCTTCCCCCTTGCTAATTTTAAAAACATCCAAACAAGGTGGAGGGGAACCATTCACCTCTACTCTCCCCTCCACTACTCTCCTCCCCTTTACTCCCCTCTACTCTTCTCCCTCTCTAAACTTCCAAACAGGCCATTACAGACAAGGATTTTTTCAACCTCATCCTGTAGCGAAAAAAAAAATTCAATAAATATCCTTTAGTAAATATTAAAATATATGACATCCTAGTATTTGAAAAAAAAATGATAGAACTTTAAGCATGAATGGTAATCTCTCCTTTAAGTGATACTTTAATCAATGACCATGGTCTAGATGATAGAAACGTCCTTGTTTAATAGAAAGGACAAGTATAGCATACCATCAACAAGAAGCATGTCATTCTCTTCTACATCGTTAACAAAATCATCATAGTTCACGCTAACACAATCCGCTGAGCCAACCCCTCTCCGAATTGTAAAGGTGAATTCTTGCCCGCTTGTCAACATGATTGGTTGGGGCAGGTCCCCACTCCTAACTTCAGGGCCCTGATGACAACCAATAATACATAAACAAAGACATTAAACCAACCCAAATATAATATTAATAATCAATACATAGTTACACATGGAAATATGTAACTATTATCTGAAATAGCATGTTAAAATTTTGTTCTTTATAATACCCTTGTGACAAGAATGTCAATAAGTCTTTTGACACAAAAAATTTTACACTTTCACAAATCCTGAGATTCCAAGATTGCACTTTGTGAATGGTGTACAATAAAAGTCGCGTCAACGATATACCCATGTGAAAGTAATGTTGCACCAATCACAACTAGCCACCTCAACAAGTTGTGAAAAATTTTAAAAAAAATTGCAATCTTTTTTGTGTCCCCAGCATTGCTCTATGAAAACAGCCTCTCCTTTACACTTTACCCAATGAAACCATTCAGTTAATATACAGTTATCAGTTTCTTATCCAAGTAATGCCAAACCCACTTATGCAAAATGGTGTACTAACTTAACATAAAAGCGAAAAATACAAAACGAATACACGACTAGCACTTTGTGAATGGTGTACAATAAAAGCCATGTTAGTGATGTACCCATGTGAAAGTAATGTTGCACCAATCACAACTAGTCACCTCAACATTCAGTTAATATGCAATTGTCAGTTTTTATCCAAGAAATGCCAAAACCCACTTATGCAAAATGGTGTACTAACTAAACATAAAAACCCGAAAACACGAAACGAATACACAACGATTAAAAACTTGCTTGCCTTGGTGTCAAGCATGATAGCAATGACATTGTCTTTGCTTTGCGCGTTGTACTCCTTAACCAAGTCTATGACTCTCTGATGAGACGCGTGGTCCCCGTGCGACATGTTCATCCTCGCAACATTCATTCCAGCCTCAGCGAGCTTCCATATCATCTCCCTCGTGTTCGTCGAAGGCCCGATCGTGCAAACGATCTTCGTCTTCCGCCTCACTATCGGCTTCGACCACATCGACCCCACCGGATTGTCGAGCAGTTCCTGAACATCTACGTGCTCAAATTGCTCCACTCTCTAATCAAACAAAATCGTGAAGAAATATTCAAAATTCGCAACTTCCAATAATTCAATAACACGGTGAGTAGTAGTAGTAGTAGTAGTAACACAGACCTTTGGTACATCTTCGGGTGAGACGGGAATGAGCTCGGGCTCGGCACGTGCGGATCTCATTGCCACAATGCGAGAGGCGGTGGTGGTGGTGTTATTCTCACGTGGGAAGAAGACTCTGGAGGCGAGAGTTGAAGGATTGTGCTGTGGGGATCTAGAGTTAGGGCAGAGTAAGGCGGTTTGAATCGATCGGGTGGCGACGACTTGAGCCATTGTTGCAGAGAGAGAGAGAAGAAAGGAATTGGAGATTTTCAGAGAGAGAGAGAGAGAGAGAGAGAGAGAGTTTTGAACAGAACGGGAGTGATGTGTATTTTGGAGGTTGGAGTTGGAGATATCTATGGTTGTTGAATTTTTGGCGGAGGAATTGAGGAGAGACAGAGAGAGAGCGCTTTGGTTGTATCGAAGAGATAGAGAAATGAATAGCGTTTTTTTGTAAAGTTTTAATTTCAATTCAAGCGCATTTGGATTTGTGGGTTTTAGCAGGGGAAAGAAAATGGGAGTGTGCGTGTGAATTTGGGGTTTAGAGGTTTTAACTTTGACCTCTAGAAGGAATAAATGCGACGTCGTTTAAGTATTTTGGGATTTAGGTTGTGATGAATTTGCCTATTTTGAAGTGGATGTTCATGTGGTTCCGAATTCAATTTTCTATTATTGAATTTGATGGATTATAAAAGAATCAAATCCAAATGAATATTTTTTTTTTCTCCTCGTTAATGTGCGGGAATTTAAAAAATTAAATTTTTTTTTCCTTTTGGGAGCTTAAAAATATTAATTATAATTGTGTATTTTTGTTTGCGTATAGTATATAGTTTTAGTTTTATTATTATAATGTTTGTCATTTATTTAATGAATTGAATTGAATTGTTAAATCTAAAATTTGACTAAACCTCACTTTTAGTCCTTTAACAGTGGAGTAATTTTCTATCGTTCAAGTATAAAAAATTAAAAAATTAAAAAATTAAAAAAAAAAAAAAGGACAATGGGGTAATTTTAATTTAGTTTATATATATTTAATCTAACCACTTTTTTTCTTTACTATTAATTATGTCAATTTCATCTATAATTGTATTAACCAAGTCAATTTCAATGAATAGAATTAAATTGATTTCAAAAAATTCAACAGTAATTGGCTTGATTTTGAAGTTGAGAGATGAAATTGATTCAAAAGTCAAGCCCACCCTAAACCCTGAGCACTTTTGTGCATGAGAAGATGTCAATTGAGGTTTTTTTTTTTTTTTTTTTTTTAATAGTTTGATAGTTATAACGGGAAAGGGGTGCCCTCAATATATGTCATATACATACTAGGAAGTATCAACCACTTAAGTTACAAGACTTTTAACAAATTGACACACACACACATATATAATTTGGTAATTACAATGGAGATAAGAGATTTTAATCTTAGAAGTCTCCATTAGAAATACCAGGAGATGCTAACTAATTGAGCTACAAGGCTCTTGGTATATAATAGAATTTCAATTTATGATGTTCGCTCATAATAATTGTTTTTTATCATTAAACCAAGATATCAATAGGTTTGGGTCTACTAGTATGTAAAAAGGATTATTAACATCATAGTTTGACCCTAAAATTTTGTAATAAAAAAAATGAACCTCATATAATTTTTTTAAAATAAAAAAACTGAATCTAAACAATCGGTTTGGGTCTTCTACAATGCAGATATGATAAAGGTTATAGTAGACGCAACTACATAGAGGATTATTCCACTCGTGATTCCTCCAATTTCCTTTTTTTTCTTTTGCTAGATAATCCCATTAGTTGATACTCACATAAAGATGATGACATTGGGGATTAAAAATAGCAATTTGTCATAGAATTTAACTTTGACTGTGTTAGCTTTGTTGGGTCACCAGCTGCGCAATTCTCTACCAAATAATAAATTTGAACCTTGATGAGATGAAAGGGAGAATATATAAGAGTGAGATTTTGGATTTATCACGGAATCGTATTATGGGATCATTGTCTAATTTTGTGATATTTTCATCCTTAAAGAAATATATATAAAAAAAATATAAAAAAATAAACCGTAGTATTTATTGTTGCTACCATCTTCTGAGTCACATTAATTTAACATACCTATTTGGTCCATTATGGTCCAGTTTGGTTTGCTCGGTCCAATTGGTACATTTTGGTTCATTTGATCTACTTCGGTCCATCTTCGTCCAATTCGGTCCTCTCAATCCATTTCGATCCATTTAGTATACTTTGGCTAATTCGGCCAATTTGGTCTATTTCGGTTTACTTCGGTCAATTTCAGTCCACTTGGTCCTTTAGGTCCATTTCAGTCCATTTAGTCCACTTAGGTCTAGTTCGGTCCATTTAGTCCATTTCGGTCTACTTTGGTCAATTAGGACTATTTCGGTCCATTTAGTCTACTTCATTCCATTCAATCCACTTCAGTCTACTTCGATGATGCTTTAAAATGAGAGATTTGTGTAAAAAGAGGAGATGATTCATTGAGAATTATTCTTTTCAATGTAATGTTGGTAATTTTTTTTTTATAAAATTACATTTTTTTAATGTAATTAAAGTTTTTTTATTTTTTTTTTCTAATATAAGTAATTGATTTATTTATATATTTCTCTTTAGGTTTTTCAAGATGTATAGATGATGAATCATTTGTAAGGAGTACTAAAACAAATTACAATCATACATTACATTATTTATATACAAAATATCTCGCCTTATATAATAATTGAATGTAAATGTATTATGTTTCTTTAAAAAAATTACAAAATTTAAAAAAAAAATTAAATAACAAATATAGATAACTTTTCTTTTTTAAAAGAACAAATATAGATAATTTAATGTAGAAAATAATTAAATCATTTTAAGAATGGTTTGAATCTAGAACTTATAAGTTTCATCTATTATTTTAATTTTTCACTTAACAAAAAAAATGGTTAATTTTTTTCACCTAACTAACTGACTGTATTAAATCTAAAACCAGCTAATTGAGTTCAAACACGTGACTGGCATGCTATTTACTAGGCCAAAATGGCACAAAAGTACTGTTTACCAAAATATATATCAATCTACTACTGTTTTGGAAATATGTAAAAATCTACCACTTTTTGGGTACTCGAAGTTCCATGAACTCGAGATCCATGGAAAAATTTTCTAGCAAATTTGAAGTCTATTTTTTCAAAGAACTCGAGTTCATGGAACTTAAGTACCATGGAAAACTCGAGTACCCAAAAAGTGGTAGATCCTTACATATTTCTGAAATTGTGATAGATTGATATATATTTCGGTAAACAGTGATATTTGGCCATTTTGGCCCTATTTGCCAACTAAACTTATACGGTACAAAAGCTCCAAGTCATATACACTAAGAGCAAACAATAGGCTACTATCATTTACGTTCAGTCTTCTTCGTAGGCTGCTTCATCTTATTTTCTTTTTTTCGTTTTCTTTTTTTTCTCTTTTTTTTTGGTAAACTTTAATATATTACTTGAAAAGAAACTAATAGGCCAAGGCATCTTCCTCACAAACAACAGCCAAACTAGCTAGAAGATTGCCTGGTACAAAACTGAGAGAGCCTAAACAATCTAGTGTGTACTTTGCTATTACATGGGCAGCAACATTTCCACTTCTATTAATCCAAAGAAAAGGGATACTTACAGATTACCCACCTGTGGTTTAGTCCGAATTTAACTTACTCACTCGTGTTTTCATTTTTGACACTTTACCCACCCGTGGTTCATTCCTTTTATGCTCCGTAACCCACCTCTAATTTTTCTGTTACTCTAACAAGTTTCATAAAAAAAATCAAATAAGAAATCAGATCAAACACTCCTCTCCTACGCTTGCTCACCCACCTGAGATCTTAGATGCTACAATGGCACCCACTTGATTTATTAGTCCAAGAATCATCTGGGTTTTCATCGTGCAAGGAAACCGAGGAAGAAGGAGACCTATAGATTCTAGGTTTTGAGCCTTACTAACCTATTCATGTTTGGGAACACTTTCGGTCTTAATCCATTTGTGTTTCTCTCTATTGGGTGGGCTTCAGATCAACGTGGGGTCGTGGTGCTATGGGTGGACTTGGGTTCGTGGGGCCGTGGGTAGCAACTCGTTGTGGCTCTTGGGATTGATGGATAGAAAAGCGACGGAGATAGGAGCATGGTGTTGGACAAAGACGGAGGCAAGATCAACTACGACAAGCTCATCGATAAGTTTGGCTATTAAAGGCTTGACCCTTCCCTCATTATTCGCGTCGAGCTTCTCACCTCCCATAGCGCCCACATCTTCCTCCACCGCAGCGTTTTCTTTGCCCACCTATACCTCTACCTCCCAATGCTAACTCACTCTAATAATATATGTATTGAGGGTAAATTGGAATTTGATGGTCGGATTTTTTCCACAATTTACAAAGATTTCAATGATATATTGGATGGATGGACGAAAGAGAGAGAGGGGGAAGATAGAGAGAGGATGAGATTTGTGGAGCGGTTGATTTGAGTTTAATTTTTCTTGGTTTGAGAAGTCCCTAAAATATATGTCTGGATATGAAATTGGGGTTTCAAATATATGCCTGGGTTTGAATTCATTTGTTCTTAAGTTCCATTAAAGTTCAAAGTTTTTTTTTTTTTTTTCCTTCCAACAGAGAAGTTGAAACTGTGATTTTTCTCTCTCTGCATGTTATTTTTCAATGTGTTGCTAGCAATTTGTGACTCTTTTTTGTGGGCTTAATTTTGAAGCCAATCTGGTATAAAACGTGGGATTAAATGTTGTGCTATATTTTTCTTCTTCTTTGTTTATTTGATTTAGGGATTGGGTTTCTTTTGGTTGTTGGGGTTTGAAAAATGGGATTTGAGGCATGGTTAGTGATGGATCGATGGGTTTGGATGTGTGTGGGTGTGTTGATGTTTGTATTTTGACTTGGGTTTTGGAGTTGTATTTTGATAGATCTGTGGTTTGTACTTTGATGGTATTGCTTGATTTGATTTGTATTAGTTTTCTTGGTGTATGTTCTTCATGTTTTTGAATTGTGAGTTTTTTTTTTTTTTTTTATTGTTTTGGGAGGAGAGAGACATAAAATGGGTGTAAAAAGACTTATTTACCCCTCTTTTTTAACAGAGGTGGGTAACAGAGAGAGACTAAACGAAAGTAACCTCAGATGGATAAAGTGTCAAAAATAAAACCATAGGAGGAAAAGGACTTAGCCAATAGACTAATGTTGAAGACCTTAGTAGAGATAGCCCACACGGGGTTGCCTGAACCATCCAAGATGGCATCGATGCTAATTTTTGAGTTGCTTTACACAGTAATATGCCTCCAGTTTTCTCCATAAGCTAGGTGCAGTGCCCAGAGGATTGCTTCAGTTTTAGCAAGAAGGGGGGAACATGTGAATTCTTCTTATTTTCTTCTTTCAATCTCTAATTAAATCATTGCTCTTT
This sequence comes from Quercus suber, assembly GCF_002906115.3. Taxonomy (NCBI): domain Eukaryota; kingdom Viridiplantae; phylum Streptophyta; class Magnoliopsida; order Fagales; family Fagaceae; genus Quercus; species Quercus suber. The sequence goes on from NW_027070099.1 coordinate 293,566, forward strand.
AACCTGTGAATTCTTAATACTCTGATAAAGAGCACATGATGGGCTAGTGAAAAATGCATATATTTGCTTTTAACTCAAATCAAATAAGCTATAACCCTTTACACACAAGCGCTAACCCTTTAAGTTTGTGAGTATATAAACTATCTGTTAGTCTCTGCGTGTGTTTCAATTTGGGGTTTAAAGGTTTAACTTTAACCTCTGAAGGAATAAATGCGACGTCGTTTAAGTATTTGGGATTTAGGTTGTGAATGTGATTGCCTATTTTGAAGTGGATGTCATGTAGTTCCAAATTCAATTTCAATTATTAAATTTGATTGAGTATAAAAATTAAAAAAAATTAAAAAATCAAATCCAAATGAATATGTTTTTTTTTTCTCTCTCTAATGCGAAGGAGTTTAAAGAGTGATTTTTTTTTTGGAGTTAAAAAGAAAATTTATTATAATTGTGTGTGTAAATATACTATTTTGGTTCTTAAACATTATCAAAAGTTTATTTTTCATTTCTAAACTTTGAAAAAGTTTTTTGTTTTTCATCCTTAAACTTTATAGACATTTTTTTTTCAATAGTTTAGAGACAAAAATAGGAATGGAAAAAAAAGAAGGTTTTTTTTAATAGTTTAGGGATGAAAGAAGAACTTTTTTAAAGTTTAAGGACAAAAGTAAAACATTTTCAATAGTTTAGGGATGAAAAAACAAACTTTTCTATAGTTTAGGGACAAAAAAAGAATTTACTAAAGTTTAAGGACAAAAACAAACTTTTTGTAAAATTTAAGGACCAAAATAATATTTTACCGTTATTATAATGTTTGTCATTTATTTAATACATTGAGTTGAATTGTTGAATCTAAAATTTAACTAAATCTCACTTTTTAGTCCTTTTAACAATGGGGTCATTTTCGTATTAAAAAAAACAATGGAGTCATTTTTTGTCATTCAAATTAAAAAAATATAAAAAAAAGAAGAAGAAGAACAATGGGATAATTTTGATTTAGTTCATATATATATATATATATATATATTATTGAGTCAATTTTATTATTATTATTATTTATTATGTCAATTTCATCTATTATAAAATATAAAAATTAAATGGATTAATTATATTATTAATTGAAAAATATATGTTAGTACTTAGTAGAACTCATACAAAAATACAATTTGAAATTTTGCATCTAAAGAAAGAGAAAGAATAGACTTTCAATATTTAAAAAAAAAAAGTAATATTCAAATGTATAAAAAACCATAATTTACTTATCCTCAAAATGCATTGAACCGGAAACTCTCTTTCTTTATATTAATTAATTTAGTAATATTAATTACTTATCACCTTAACTAAGACATAACATTTGGCTTGTCTTTTGGGCTTCGGGACCGTACTGTCAGGGCCGGCTCAATAGGTGATGTAATTGATGTAATCACCTAAGGCCCCCAGATAAAAGAAAGCCCCACTTGAAAAAAAAAATTATATATATATATATATATAATATTTATCTATATATTTTAATTAAAAAAATTTAAGCTCTTTTATTGATCAATAAAATGCATTAAAAAGGCTCCGTTGTATCCTAAAATGCAAAAGATTAAAAATGAAAAAAATAAAAATAGTCAAACTTCAGCTAACAAAATTAAATTTTAGGAGATAAATTTATTAACCCATTCTTGAAATATGCTAAAATCAAATTTAATACCAGACAAATTCATTAATAATATAATGTAATTGTCTTAAAATATGCTAAAATAGAGATTATAAATTTAAAAAGTAAAAGAAAAACCTTTCATCTCTCTATCTCTCTATCTCTCTGCCTCACTGCCTCTCCATCTATATTCTTACGGTCTTACCTTTCTTTTCTTCATCTTCATCTTGATTCTCGGGCCCCGTTTGGTATAATAGTTTAGCAATATGTTTTTAGTTTTTAAACAACATTATACGTATTTTTATACATTTTTTNTGTATAAACCAAGTCAATTTTTTTGGAAAACTTGTTGATTTCATAAATTTTGATAGAGTTTGTTGTTTGGAAGTAGCTTGGATTTTGGAGGATATTGAGCTTATTTGTGAAAGTTTTGTTGATATATCATTTGTTAATGTTCCTATACATCAATAAAACATCATAATTATTAAACTAAACAAGAACAAACTTAAAAATAAACTTTTCTATAGTTTAGGGACAAAAAAGGAATTTACTAAAATTTATGGACAAAAAACGAACTTTTGGTAAAGTTTAGGGACCAAAATATTATTTTACCGTTATTATAATGTTTGTCATTTATTTAATACATTGAGTTGAGTTGTTGAGTCTAAAATTTAACTAAACCCCACATTTTAGTCCTTTTAACAATGTTGTTATTTTCGTATTAAAAAAACCAATGGGGTCATTTTCTGTCGTTCAAATAAAAAAATAAAAAAGAAGAAGAAGAACAATGGGATAATTTTGATTTAGTTCATATATATATATATATATTATTGAGTCAAAAAAAAAATTTGTCAATTTCATCTATTATTGTATAAACCAAGTCATTTTTTTGTGTGGAAAACTTGTTGATTTCATAAATTCTGATAGAGTTTATTGTTTAGAAGTAGCTTGGATTTTAAAGGATATTGACCTTAGAGTTTATTGTTTAGAAGTAGCTTGGATTTTAGAGGATATTGACCTTATTTGTGAAAGTTTTGTTAATATAGGTTATATAGCATTTGTTAATGTTCCTATACATCGAGAAAATATCATAATTATTAAACTAAACAAGAACAAACTTAAAAATAAACTTTTCTATAGTTTAGGGACAAAAAAAGGAATTTATTAAAGTTTATGAACGAAAAATGAACTTTTGGTAAAGTTTAAGGACCAAAATAATATTTTACCATTATTATAATGTCTGTCATTTATTCAATACATTGAGTTGAATTGGTGAATCTAAAATTTAACTAAACCCCACTTTTTTGTCCTTTTAACCATGTCATCATTTTCTATCGTTCAAATAAATTAAAAAAAAAAAAAGGAACAACAACAACAACAATGGTATAATTTTGATTTAGTTTATATATATATAGAGGGAGAGAGAGAGAGAGAGAGAGAGAGAGAGAGAGAGAGATTTTTTATTATTATTTATGTGAGGGATAAGGGGGTCAGGCCCAAGTTAATGGGCCGAATACCCAGGAGAGGACGGTTTCACATCCGAAGAGAAAGATGCGGAGAATGCAGGGCCCAGAGTGAAGTGGAATCCTCCTGTAGCGAATCATCGCTGTCCGAGGAGGATATCTCCAGTCCGAGGAGGACATCACCTGCCCGAGGAAGATGTTTTACTTTGATATGATATCGGAGACTAACTGAGTAGGGAAAAGCCTAATTGATTGTCCGAAGACTCCACCTGAACAAGATAAGCTCAAAACATATTCAGGAACGATAAGGATGAGGAAATATCTGAGGGAAAGGCTGCTGCCACCATATTCAATGCATTGCAACAGCTTTTCTGGCCGCATTTATGTGGAGAAGACCACTGAATAGTGCTTCCTAACTTACCGCCACTCACACAGAGATGAAAAGAAGCTGCCTGACGTGACAGGTACTTGAGCAAGTTCATGGATGGGAAGCACGTGGACGGTAAAGATGAGGGTGAGAGTGGCTATATAATAGAAGGAGAGGGTTTGAAACAAACCATGGAATGTATGGAAACTGATGAATGAATAGTTGAAAGAGTGATAATCATTTGTTATTAATCCCTTGCCAACTCTAGTTCTTTGACTCATACTCTACAAATTAATTGTCCTTGGGTTTACGTAAAGAAATTGAACCCTACAATTTATTATGTCAATTTCATCTAATATTGTATAAACCAAGTCAGTTTTTTTGGAAAACTTCTTGATTTCATAAATTCTGATATAGTTTATTGTTAAGAAATAGCTTGGATTTGAAAGGATATTGAGTTTATTTGTGAAAGTTTTGTTAATATGTCATTGGTTAATGTTCCTATACATGAAGAAAACATCATAATTATTAAACTAAACAAGAACAAACTTAAAAAAAAATATAACAAGAGATTTATGTGATTCTTAACTAGCGATGAAATACGTTTTTAGAAAATATAGAGGCCAAAAATAAACTTTCCCTAGCTAGGATTTGGATTTGAGACATAAGGTGAGTATTTATATGAATAAACTAGGGTTTTTCCAGGCCTTTTAGATTCTTTTGAACGTTCCTAAAGGTCTAGGAGGCGGCCCAACCCAAAGATAAAAAATTTGGAACCCTAAATATGAAAATCTTGGAGGGGGGGGGGTACATGCACTTAAACAACAGTTTTCAGTTTTTAAACAACATTGCTCTACACAATTTTTCACCCACACATTTCCAAAAAAATACAAACAATGTTGTTTAAACAACATTACTAAATGGGCCCTATGTTTCTGGAACTGTGGGTGCATGTGTGCCCTTGAGATGTGTATGCGTGCTTGCCGAAACCCTAATTCCTGACAAAACTAATGGTCTGACCTCAAATGGCCATAACTCTCTTATTTCACTTGAAAAAAAAAATTATATATATATATATATATAATATTTATCTATATATTTTAATTAAAAAAATTTAAGCTCTTTTATTGATCAATAAAATGCATTAAAAAGGCTCCGTTGTATCCTAAAATGCAAAAGATTAAAAATGAAAAAAATAAAAATAGTCAAACTTCAGCTAACAAAATTAAATTTTAGGAGATAAATTTATTAACCCATTCTTGAAATATGCTAAAATCAAATTTAATACCAGACAAATTCATTAATAATATAATGTAATTGTCTTAAAATATGCTAAAATAGAGATTATAAATTTAAAAAGTAAAAGAAAAACCTTTCATCTCTCTATCTCTCTATCTCTCTGCCTCACTGCCTCTCCATCTATATTCTTACGGTCTTACCTTTCTTTTCTTCATCTTCATCTTGATTCTCGGGCCCCGTTTGGTATAATAGTTTAGCAATATGTTTTTAGTTTTTAAACAACATTATACGTATTTTTATACATTTTTTCACCTACACATATTTCAAAAAAATATAAACAACATTATTAGAATAACGTTACCAAACGGCATCTATTTCCATAAACTCAGTTAGTCAATCTAGCTTAAAATTTATCTTTGTTAATTCCAGCGTTCCAATCTGCTAGTCACCAGAGGTATTCTTCTTCAGTTCTTGTTGGTGCAATCACAATAATAATGGAAATAACACAACGAGAAACTGAATAATACTTCTGAATTTTATTACTTTAAAGAGAGAAATTACACAACACTATTTGGACTGAGGCGCGACACTCGCTCTCTTTAAGGAGATTCAAGCCCTTGGTTGACTAATCTTTGTAACCAGTGCAGACTTTCTCTGACTTGTCTCCCCCAGGATACAATAGCCCAACAAATGTTGTATGGCTAGAACAGCTTCTGCATAAAGTGTTCAAGCCCAAAGCTCCACTAGAAGAACATCTTTCTTTGGCCCGAAATCTCTCAAGTATTTAGGAATATTATTGAATTCACTCTCTCACACAATACTCTTTACTTTTAACTATTTCTCTTCTTTCACTCTTGATATGAAATTAGTCCATAGCATAGCCATATATATAGTCTTCCAACCCTTCACATAACCTACATGTTATTTATTAATTTAGAAAACTTCTCTTAATTTCTTTAATCTAACTTACATACAAGTAACTCTTTCTTTACCAAATTATAACTCATCTCTTTATTCATCTTTAGTTATTTTGAGTTTCAACATATTTAATTCAAAATGTACTAACAGTTCTTCCCTTCTTTCTCTTTGTCTTTCCGAAAATGAAGACTCAGAGTTTAGTGAAAATAGCCAAATACCATGTTTTGGCAAAATTTGTGTAAACTAGTACTGTTTCGAAAATATTTAGTAATCTACTACTTTTTAGTCCTCAAGTTTCATAAAATTGAGTTCTAAATAGTACTTGGTAGTGGTGCTTAATAGTACTCGAGCTTCACAAAGTCGAGTATCTTGTTTTTCTTTTTCTTTTTTCCTACTTTTTGTATCTTACTAACTTCCTAACAAGGTTTAAGGCTGGCACCAAGGTTGTCAAAATCGGGATCCTACATAGGATCGTGGGAGGGAGGTAGGATCGTGGATCATAGGATCGGATCGTGGATCGTAAGATCTTACATATTTTCATATTTTAAGTAAAAAACCTATTGATAGTGACTTTGTATGATATATAATCACTTAAAATATGAACCCATCCATTAAAAAAAAAGTGCATCGTAAAATGTAATTTGCATGCACTACATCATTCTTATATCATTCTAACGAAACAAAATATATTTAACTTTTGACATAATATATCTAAAAAGTTCAGTACATGTTTAATTAGCAACTAAATACCAAAATATTATCTACACATATGGAAGATGTTTTCCAAATTCTAAGTTCCAAATCCAAAATAAGTTAGGCTAGTTAGCATATAAAAACTATCTAACTACAAATTTACAATATGTAATCCAAAAGAGAGTTCTCAATCTAAGGTAAACTAGCTAATTATAAATATAAAATTCAAAAGAGAATTCACATTCTAATATAATTCTACACGATCCTACCATTTTTGCGATCCTGCTACGATTTTAAACTTTTTGGTGAGGTGAGATCGTAAAATCGTGCGATTTGATGATCTGGATCGTGATTTTGACAACCATGGCTAGCACTGCTGCTTAATTTCTTGAAGATCCATCCTAGACCCATCTTCTTCTATACGGTCTTCTTTTCTTTTCTTTTCTTTTCTTTTTCCTTTTTTTTTTCTTTTTCTGCCACCTGCTACCATTAATTTTCTTTTGAAATGAGTACAACACCACATGTGATATTTGAGAACTTGTCAAGCCTCAAGCCTAGTCTATTTGACCTTTCCTATTCACCCAAATCCACACTTTGGTAACTTGTGTAGAACCGAACCCAAAAGCCTAAAAATCAAGCAGCTTGAGACGTAAAGTAGTGTAAAGGAAAATCAATCAGAGTCAAAGCATTATCTTCGTGCATGCAGATTGGCTGAGCGAGCTAGCATAGCATAGCAGCAACAAAGCAATAGTAGTAGCAGAGAAAGCAGTACTGTAGACTCATTCATGTGAGTAATTCTTAGGTACTCCCGGATTACGAAAAATGGTGCTCCCTCCTCTCACATTCATGGTGGGGTCCGCTTATTAAATTCATGGTAGAGTCCACCATGAATGTGAGAGGAGAGAGCACTATTTCACTATACTCCAGGACTACCTAAGAATTTTCCCATTCATATATAAATACATTTGAAAAATTCTTAGATACTCTTAAAATACGAAAAAATAATACTCCCTTCTTTTATATTTATAGTGAGTTTTACTATAAATATAATAAATAAACCTCATCATAAATGTGAAGGAGAAAAAACACCATTAGCCGTGCTTAGAATTACCTAAGAAGCACTCTACACATTTTTGCTCAGTCCTCTCAATTCTCAAACTTCAAAGCAAACCCAAAACGCATACCCAATCCTTTATTACTCCATCCGTATCTAACATGTGAATGCCAGACCAAATTCAATTTTGAACCCAAAAAAAACATACAGTCAAAGAGAGAGACGAAAAAAGGTTGATTTTGACCCATGAAAGCCATCCACCATTAAAGAATGCCAGAGTACTAGCTCATGACTTCTTTTTTTTTTTTTTCCACACAATGTGAATAACCCATACCGAATCCTTTATTACTCCAGCAGTATCTAACATGTGAACGCCAGGCCAAATTCAATTTTGAACCCCAAAAATCATACAGTCAAAGAGAGAGAGGAAAAAAGCTTGACTTTGATTTTTGACAAAGCTATCCACTATTAAAGAATGACAGGGTACTGGCTCATGACTTTTTTTATTATATTATTTTGGTTAAAATAAAAAAATTAATCTTTTAAGTTTCAAAAGTGTTTCAAAATTTAGGTCCTCCACTCACTTCTGTTAATGCTCTACCGTTTAGTGTTTTTTTTTTTTTTTCTTCCTCAGTTTTTTATATTAAAAAATGCAGAAAATTAATTTAAATAAATAAATAAAAATGAGACGAAGAAGAAACTGGGCTCAGTGAAGAACTTTGTTCCCCTAGCCACTCTCTCAAGGTTGGACCCAAGGAGCTCATCTCCAAGATTCGTTCATGGCCAACCACCAAGGTCAACCGGTCTCTGCTCCTCACCGGTCACTGCCGACTATCCTTGATTGGCGGTGGTTGTCTTTCTCTTAACTCGGTTCGAATAGGCCGGTCTTCCTCTCTCTACGTTTTCTCATCAAACCCTCATTGGAGTTCCAACCCACGGCTGGGCTATGGTGTTATGAAGGCCTTATCTCCTCGGATGAAGAGTGTTCCTCATTCAGGGCCTCGGGCCCAATAAGTTGGGCTGGGTTTTTCTCCCCCCACAGTTCTGAATTTGTATATTAAAATTTTGGGTCCGTTTGGATGCCATTTTTGGTTGCGTAGATACTGCTCTATCAGATGCAGCCGAATATAAAAGAAACAAGTGCCTCCTACAGACTTGAATGGTTATTCCACTGTTAAACATTTTATGAACAAAAAAAAAATATGAAGACTGCATAATAAAGGAAAGCAATGGTCTCCATATAAAACAAGCAAAGAAATTTTTTGTTGTTTGTGTGTTGTGAATCTCGTGATCAATCTAAAGGAATTTTTTGTTGTTTGTGTGATGGGTTTGTGGAGTGTTATGGGGATTTTTTTATAAAATAATTACAAAACCCAAACAATATTATTAGTTAGACAACGTTTTAAACATATTGCATTTTTAACAATTCGACTTTAGAGGAGTCGATTTTACTGTTCATATCACCAATTTTTTTTGCCACGTAAATAAAGAAATCGAGTCCTTTATAGTCAGGTTTTATGCATAGAAATCGACTTCAGCGGAGTCGTCTTCAATACGAAGAAAACGACTCCACTGGAGTCGTTTTCTTTGTATTGAAGACGACTCCGCTGAAGTCGATTTTACTGTGTAAAAATTCAAAAATTCAAAGAAACATCACGTGCCGGCCTGAAAAAAAACCTCACAACCTTCAAATCCAAAACGGAGTCATACCCACTGATCCGATCCGATCACCTGAAGCTTTCGCCGGAGTTTAGTCAAAATCGGCGCCTGGGTTCGTTGGGGTTTGGTGAAATCAGCGCCTGGGTTGGTCGGCGCTCGTCGGCGTCTGCTTGCTCGTCGGCGCTCGTCGGTTCGTTTGCTGGGTTCTTCTGGGTTCGTCGCGCCTGGGTTCGTCGGCGCTCGTCGGTTCGTTTGCTGGGTTCGTCGGCGCTCGTCGGTTCGTTTGCTGGGTTCGTCGGCGCTCGTCGGTTCGTTTGCTGGGTTCGTCGGCGCTCTTCGGCGCCTGGGTTCGTCGGCGCTCTTCGGTGTTGCTCGTCGTTGCTCGTCTGCTTGCTCGTGCTCGTCGGCGCTTGCTGGGTTCTTCTGTGACAACTGAAGCAACTGAAGCTTAAGTGTTTCAGCTGGGTTTATGGACAAATCGACTTCAGTGGGGTCGACTACAATACAAAGAAAACGACTCCGCTGGAGTCGTTTTCTTTGTATTGTAGTCGACCCCCTGAAGTCGATTTCTGTGTATACAAAATGACAATAACGGACTCGATTTCTTGATTTACGTGGCACAAAAACAGGCGATATGAACAGTAAAATCGACTCCTCTGAAGTCGAATTGTTAGAAATGCAATTTGTTTAAAACGTTGCCTAATTAATAATATTGTTTGAGTTTTGTAGTTATTTTATAAAAAAATCCGTGTTATGGGAAATCTTAATTTTTTTAAAAAGAATTTTAATTAGTTTTCTGCACTTTTTAATATAAAAAACTGAAGGAAAAAAGAAAGAAAAAAAAAGCACTCAACGGTAGAGTATTAACAGAATTGAGTGGAAGACCTGAATTGAAACACTTTAAAATTCAAAGGACTGAATTTATTGAAACTAAAATTAGAGAACTAAAATAATAAAGTGTGAAATTTAGAGAATCAGATTTTTTTTTTTTTTTTTACTTTCAAAAAATAAATTTGCATTTTAACTTTTTTTTTTTTTTTCGCACAATGTGAATAACCCATACCCAATCCTTTATTACTCCACCAGTATCTAACACGTGAATGCCAGACCAAATTCAAATTTGAACCCAAAAAAAAAACATACAGTCAGAGAGAGAGAGAGTCGAAAAGAGCTTGATTTTGACCCATGAAAGCTATCCACCATTAAAGAATGACAGAGTAGAGTACTAGCTCATGACTTTTTTTTTTCACACAATGTGAATATCTGAACCCAGTTCTTCTTCTTCTTCTTTTTTTAATAAATTAAAAAACCCCATTATTTAAATTTCCCAAAATAGAAATAAAATATTAATTTTTTTATATGAAAAGAAAAAAAAAAACCCTAAACAACTAAATTAAAAAACGCTAACATTAACATTAACATAAAATTTAAACAAAGAAGTTAATCCAGTGGGTGAAGTGTAAAAAGAAGCTGCAGGTTTTTAGGCTCTTAGGTTCGATTCAACACAAGTTACCAAAGTGTGGATTTGGGTAAATAGAAAATGTCAAATAGACTAGGCGTGAGGTGATAAGTTCTCTAATATCACATGTGGTGTCGTCCTCGTTTCAAAAGAAAATTAATGGTAGCAGGTGGCAAAAAAAAAAAAAAAAAAGGGAAAAACAAGAAAAGAAAAGAAGACCGTATAGAAGAAGATGGGTCTAGGATGGATTTTCAGGAAATTCTGCGGTAGTGCCAGCTTTAAACCTTATTAGGAAGTCAGTAAGATACAAAAAGTTGGAAAAAGAAAAGAAAAATAATGTATTCGATTTTGTGAAGTTGGAGTACTATAAAAGAGTACTCAATTTTTGTGATATTGAATACTATATTACTTTTTTAATTACTCAAATTTTAGTACTTGATTGGGGACTCATTAGAGAACACGAGTACTAAAAAGTGATATATTGCTAAATATTTTCGAAACAGTATTAGTTTACCACAAATTTTACCAAAACGTGATATTTGGTTATTTTAGAGTCAAGTCTTCTATTTATTTAACTTAAATTATATATTTTTTTAGTTTGTTTTACACTTTCACTGCACAATTGTTTGACGGGTGTCCCATCATGGGACGTGTTTTTTGCTATAATATCTTTTCTGCCCTTCTTTGGACCCTTTTCTACTATGATAATTGATAGAACACGGTTTTTTGCTAGGATGATAGGAGTAGTGGAGTACTGGACGGTTTCTCACTTTTTTTGATAGGAGTACAGCCCACAGTTATAATTTACACGGTTTCTCACTTTTTTTTTTTTTTTTATCTGACATTTTATCTATTATTATAAATTATTATACCAATTAATAATTTAATGTATATCATTTTAACCCATTTGTATTATTGTGACACTAATTTATTAAACTATGTATTAAATTAATTTTTATTTGCGCAAATTTAAATTTTAAAGTGGTCATGACTTTAGAAAAATTACAATAACCAAATTCTATTGTTCTATACTTTAAATTTTATTTTTAGTTAAATTATCATTTTTAATTATAAATTGTGTTTTATTTATTTATAAATACAAAAACTTAATTAATAATTTTGCATCTCAAAAAATAAAAAAAAAATTCAATATACATACACATATATATATATATATATATTATTTGATTAATATTTAATATTTGATTAATATTTGAGCCGGCCCTGCGTACTGTGTCTGCATGTGTGTTTTATCTTGCATTCTTTCGGTCTATCGGGCAAGAGTGTTTCTCATTAAACGAAAGGTTATATAAATGTGGTTGATGGTAGGGGTTTGAGAACATAAAAAAGACACCACTTTCTCTGTGTTGTCCTCATCCTGATCTTCTTCATATCAATTGTGATCTGTTGGTCATGGGTGGAAGGTCCTTTAAGCTTCCTCATGCATTTTTTACGCTTCTCGTTTTAGTGCACTCGATGAGATTAGCCCTTGGCGGATTCATTCCAGGGGTTGGAGATGCTAACAACATCAGCTGCCCAGAAGGTGAGAGACAAGCGCTGCTCGAGTTCAAAAAAGGAATCAGTGATCCCTACGGCTGGCTATCTTTTTGGGGGAGCGAAGAAGAAAAAAAGAATTGCTGCAACTGGCCAGGAATTCGCTGCAGCAACCAAACAGGCCGTGTAATTCAGCTTCAGCTTGGTTTTGATTATTTGGGAGGTATGATTAGTCCTTCACTACTGGAGTTGCCTTATTTGACTTATTTGGATCTCAGTAACAATGATTTTAATCATAGCTATATCCCAGAGTTCATTGGTTCTCTAAGTAACTTAGAACACCTTGATCTCTCTTCGTCCAATCTTAGTGGGCCAATTCCATATCAACTTGGAAACCTTTCACGCTTGCAATACCTTGATCTCTCTTCGTCCAATCTTAGTGGGCCAATTCCACATCAGCTTGGAAACCTTTCACGCTTGCAATATCTTCATCTTGGAGATAATAATTTGACAGAATCTGAAAATCTTGAATGGTTGTCTCATATGTCTTCAATAGAATATCTTTACCTAAGTTTTACAAATCTTAGTGTTGCCAATGATTGGCTTGAAGTTGTGAGTAGTCTCCCTAATTTAAAAAACTTGGATATGTCGGCCTGTAATCTTCGTCTTTCATCTTTTTCCCAATTCAATCATTCAAAATCTTTTACTTCTCTTGAAAGTCTGCAACTCCGTGATAATGAAATTAATGACATTCCAAAATTCTCTGGGGATATATGTACTTTATGTGAATTGGGTTTGTCAGGGAACAATCTCAATGGACAACTCATTGAGCATATCAATGATTTGTCTGGATGTGCAAAAGACTCACTAGAGGTTTTGGAATTAGCAAGGAACCAATTATGGGGATCATTGCCTGATTTTGCATTGTTTCCATCATTAAAAGGGATTTATCTTTCGTCCAACAAATTAAATGGGACCATGCCAAAAACCATTGGAAACCTTCATAATCTGGAGCATTTGGATGTTTCGTTGAATTATTTGCAGGATGTCATCTCTGAAGCACATTTCTCAAATCTTTCCAGATTATTGTCATTGGACTTATCTGGTAATTCTCTTACTCTTGAATTTGACTTCAATTGGGTTCCCCCTTTCCAATTGGATAAACTATATTTGAGATCTTGCAAGTTAGGGCCTAGATTTCCAAATTGGATCCGAACCCAAAGGAATGTTACCATCCTTGACATCTCCAATGCTCAAATTTCTGATACCGTTCCAGCAGAGTGGTTTGCGAACTTGCCTCCTAAATTAGTTAGTTTAAATATTTCTAGCAACCAAATACATGGACAGCTACCTAATGTGTCGACAATGAGTTTGAGTGAACTAAGATTTGATTTGAGTGCTAACCGTTTAGAGGGTCCACTACCACTTTTTTCAACTGATGTCAGCTCCTTGAATCTCTCCAAAAATCGCTTTCGGGGCCATTTTCACCTCTTTGTAAAATCAATGATGGGCATTTGGGTTTTCTAGACCTATCTGATAACCTATTATCTGGGCAACTTCCTAATTGTTTTATGGATTGGCCGAATCTACTTATCTTGAATTTGGCAAACAACAATTTCTCTGGTGAACTTCCAAGCTCTTTCGGCTTCTTGTCGATGCTCCAGATATTGAGTCTACATAATAACACTTTCTCTGGAGATTTTCCTAATTCCTTGAAAATTTGTAGCGACTTGAGAGTTATGGACTTGGGAAACAATAGATTCTCTGAAAAAATACCAGCGTGGATTGCAGAAGACCTACCGCAATTGATTGTTCTTATCCTACGCTCCAATAAGTTTAGTGGAAGCATACCATGGGATATATGTAAGTTGAAATATTTGAGAATCTTGGACCTCTCTTTAAATGACATCTCAGGAACTATACCACAGTGCCTCAATAATTTCACTGCCATGGCTGACAAAGCTGACTCTTCGACTGATCTTTTTGAGGGTTTTTATTCGGTCTTTAAAGAACATAATAATTACAGGTATATTGGAGATTACGTTGATAGCGCAATGGTTGCATGGAAAGGAAGGGAGTACAAGTTTGGCAAAAATCTTGGATTGCTAAAGATCATTGACCTTTCAAGCAACAACTTGATAGGAAAACTTCCTACTGAAATCACTAGCCTTTTGGGGTTAGTTGTACTGAACGTATCCAAAAACAACTTAATTGGAGAAATTCCGCAAACTATTGGTCAGTTGAAGCAGTTAGAATCATTTGATATGTCAAGGAATCGGTTTTCAGGTGAAATCCCATCTAGTATGTCAGAATTACAGTTTTTGAGCTACCTAGTCCTATCATACAACAACTTATCTGGGAAAATTCCTACAAGCACTCAACTCCAAAGCTTTAATGCAAATGATTTTATTGGAAACCAGACACTTTGTGGGCCTCCACTGACACAAAAGTGTCCAGGTGAAGAAACACCAAACCAAAGTTTACCAACTGAGAATGGCAGTACTGAAGATGACGAGGACAATAGAGATGAATTCAAGAAATGGTTTTATGTTGGAGCAGGAATTGGATTTGCTGTAGGTTTTTGGGGCATATGCAGTTCTTTGATTCTAAAGCGGTCATGGAGACATGCTTATTTCTTATTATTGGACAACATGAAGGATTGGCTATACGTAACAATGGCGGTGAACAAGGCAAGATTTTGGAGGATGTTTCAGAGGCAGGAGTAACCACTTTTAATGTGAGGTTAACAAAGTAAGTCATCTATAGCTCTTTTTCACATGATTTTAGATATATTTTGTTGTTGTTGAGTAATTCTTAGGTACTTCAGAGCATGGAGAATTGTGTTCCATTATCTCACATTCATGATTGGGTCCATTCATTAAATTCATGATAAGATCCATCAAGAATGTGAGAAGAGAGAGCACTATTTTTCTGTGCTTCAAGAGTACTTAAGAATTTTCTATTTCTGCCACTCTGCGGCAATTTATTTCGGTCTTGTTCATTAATTTGTTTTTTATTTTATTCTTTACTTTTTTTCACATTTTTTTTATTTGCTACACATGCTAAGAATCATTACTAATTCTTTTCATATTTCAAATTACATATCAGGGAGTAGCAGAGATTGCCACTGAAGGCGATACATTTAACCTGGATGCTAAATTTCACTTAGCAATTGCATGAAGTTGAAGAGGCTCTATCTAGTGCCTTTACTCTAATGGTTTTCTTTTACCTTGGTGTTAATGTCTGTCTACTGCAGCTGCACACGTATACATGAGTGTCAGGACTCGTTTGTAATATTTGTGTGGGTGTGGTCTAGATGATTTATTTTATTGCCTTTTCTCTCATCACCATCATTGTCAGCTTCAATAATGTAAATTTACAAACAGATCATGTGTAATTTTAATTTAGTTGAAGTGTACTTGTACCTTCGATTGTGATGTTATTGGTGGTTATTAGCCATGTGGCCCCTCTTTCGGGGGCATTTAGACATTGTTGAATGGATATGCGTGTTAGTTGAAGAATCTCGTGAGTCAAGAGTATGCTTTCTTTAACCCAGTTCATGTTAGGAGGTGGCTCATGAAAAATGACTCCTCTTTTCTCTAAGATCAATTCATAATAGCTGCATGGTAGGAACGGTTCATTCTCATTTTGTCACCTTCTCTTTCAGCAATTTTTTACTACTTTGTAATTTAATTAGATACTTGGTGATAAACCTTTTTTTTTTTTTTTCTTGGAAGTTGTTTAAAAGTTAAAATTGATGATTCTGATTGCACAATTGAGGCAAATAAACACGTTGCACTGCTAAATTCTTTTAGCTACAAACTTTGCATGCTTCTATAGTTACAAGAATGACGTTCTTTCTGACATTTTACTTGCAATGTTCCACAAATTCATCAAACTTATTTACAAATGGCCAACAGTTGTATAATTTGTAAACATTTTTTTTTTTAATACATAGATGTTGACATTCTACTGCGGTACATTAATGGTTTGTTTGGAAGTTTAGAGAGGAAGGAGAGTAGAGGAGAGTAGAGGGGAGGAGAGTAGATGAGAATGATTCGCCTCCACCTTATTTGGATGTTTTTAAAATTAGTAAGGGGGAAGGGCTAAAGGGAGTAATTAGCCCTTCCCCTTATGTAATTTTGTTAATATAATAAGGGTAAATTAGGTAATTTACTTGGTCAATAGTTTATGTACTCTACTCCCCCTCCAAATCTTTCCAATTTGGGGGAATTAAAATTGGGGGGCTAGAGGGAGTCCAAACCCCTCCAAACTCCTCCAAACCCCTCCCCCTCATTCTTTAAAAACTTCAAAACAAGGTAATTACATTACTCTCCCTCCCTCTACTCTACTCCCCCTCCTTTTTTAAACATCCAAACATAACATAAAGTTGAATGTAATCAAATGGTTAAGTTCATATCATCTGCACGGTGAGGAAGAAAAAGATCGAGATAGCGGAGTTTTGTCTGCTGTCAAGATTCATACTACATCTACAACAAAAACAGAACAAAAAAAGTTATTGTGAGAAAACTAAGATTAAAAAGAGGAGAAAAAGTCGGTAGAAAGAATAACAAAGAAAAAGACAACATAAAATGATAAAAGTGAAGATAAAAGATGAGAAGAAATTCAAAAATAAGAAGGGTAAAAATCGAAGAGTTAGAGAAGTTGTGTGAATGAGAAAATACAAAATAAAAGGGAAATGAGGCGGTGGTAATGGTATGAAATTGAAATGCCAAAATAGAGGCAAAGAAAGAAGTGGGGGTAGGTAGGAATATTTAAGTGGCGTTTGAAAACGCAGACGCTTTTTTTTTTTTTTTTTTAACCAGTGCATTAAGGCTAATGCACATTATTTTTTGTGTGAATAATAACTTGAAAATTATTTTTTTTATTGATTTTAGTTTTCAGTAAAATAAGTGGTATCTAAATACACCCTTAATGAAATGTTATGTTTCACTTTTCTATTAGTTGATGGACTTTTTATATGTTTTTTCTATTCAATGTGTGTTGTCCTTGATGTGCCTTGTTTGCATGCAATACAAGTTATATTTAACTATTTATACCATTACTTGATTAAATATATAAATTGTGGGGTCGAAAAATTTAGCATCCCAGTGGCCCACTTTATACCAAGCCCAAGGCCTATGTCGAGGAGAAGGAAGCCTAGTACCCTCGCCGAGGACAACCATGTCCTTGGTCAAGCAAGACCATGGGAAGAGGAAGACCAAGTACGACGCTTTAGTTGTGGAAGAATGGCCGAGGAGCAAAACCAAGATTGAATTGTCACTTCCACATTAAATGCGCACGACTAATGTTCCGGCGGCATTAATGGGGAAATGACTCCTAAGCAGTGCTGCCTCGGTTGCTACAACTCACTGGGAGCTTTGGTAATGTGGCTAATGGGACGGGTTGTCAGAAGGAGGAGTAGATGATCAACAAGTGAAGGAAAGGGATCGTTGGAGGAGGACTATATAAGGAGAAGAAATGGATTAAAGAGGGGGACCTTCTCTCTTGGGAGAAAAAGGACGACCGTTGAGCTCCTCGGACCTAGCCACTCACTCAATAGAGGCAGCCCCTCGAATAGCAAAAGGGTAGTACATTCTCTCAGCTCTCCTAAGCTCAGACGAGGCCTCAACCCCAACTTGGTTGAGGACCTCATTCCGAGTTTGAGAGCAGTAGTGCCTACATACCTCAGGGACTTGAACCTTGAGGGCAACCTCGGTTTTAGCCACACCCTCAGTAAAGGCCTCCTATTCCGCTTGCTCTTTGGAGCTCTCAGCATCTGTCCTCGCAAACTTGGCCAATTCTTTAGCCCTCAAGGCCTCGTCCCTGGCGTACTCGGCAACACCTTTGACCCACTCAGCCTCAGCCAGTTTCTTCTTCAAGTCGGCGATATGCTCCCTGGCGACCTGCAGCTGACCTTCAACCTCTTGCAAGCGCCCCGTCTGGTCCTTAGTCTGTTTTTTAGCATCGATTAAGCCAGATTTCGCGCTGTCTCTAGCCTTCGTCATCTTTGCCAGGCCCTCTCTCGCCTTCTTGAGATCGGCCTCAGATTTCTTAAGAGTGTTTGCGGCATCCAAGTACTTGTCGCGCTCCTGGTCCAGGGCTCTACCCTGGCTATCGGTCTCCTCTTCCAGCCTAAAAGTAGCCTGGACAGCCTGCCAATCAAAACAAGTACACCATAAGTTAGGTACTAAGGAATAAAATTCAAACAATGGCACAAGTATCAGAAGTATTACCATACCCAGATACCTCTTGAGGTTACGGGCAACTTCTTGCCTCCTTATGCCCCCCAGCTCGGCCATGTCAGTGGGGAGAAGCAAGGACCTCTCTAGGGCATCGGCTACGCGAGCCCCCTTGCCCCCACGAAAGTCCCTGAGGGTGGCATCATCCATCAAAGGCTTCCCATGAAGCATAGCGGCAAGCAGCTAGGCCTAGGGCTCGGACTACTGAATGACCTCTTTTTCCTTGTCCTAGCCACCAATCCTCAGCTGTTTGGAAGGCCAGCAGGCTTCATCTTCCTCTTAAGAAGAACGAGATCTCCCCTCATCCACCGAGTTTTTACCCTTGGAAGGCCTCTTCCTCTTCGGATTGGTGGACTCGGGCTGAGGGTCCAAGATCGGCAGAGTGCAAGATGGCTTAGTTTGCGCAGGCAAAGACTTAGGTGGGGGAGGGGGAAGCTTGGGTGGAGGAGGAGAAAGCTGGGATTATGACTTCCCCGGTGTATCCTTCCCCGGTTGGCCCTCAAGTAGGTCAAGCAGGCTGGTTTGCGGTTGTTTCTTGAAACCCATCTCGGCCTAGGTACTAGCCCTTGGAGACAAAAGGTCTGCTTCAGACAAGTGGGGATCACCCAAGTCACCAGAGGGATCCTCGGATAGATGGACTTGGTCGAATGCACCAAATTCGTCCTCGGACAAACCCAGATCAACTACTTCTCCCTCAGCCTCCACAGCTTGGTAGGACGAGGAAGAGCCTACCAACAGGACGCCCTTAGGAATGGAAGATCCTTTAGAAAATGAGACCCCGTTCTCCACCACAGTGATTTAGCAAAGCCTAGGGTCCTTGGCTCTGATCACGTATCTGGGAGTCGAGAAAGACTTCTGAATCGGTCTGTATCCAAGAATCTTGTGAGCGGCTCTAACTTGATTGTCAGCCTCGTTCATAAAGATCTCTACCCTGAGTACAGTTTCCAAGTCTTCCTTGTTGACTAAGCTGAAGTGCCGTTCAAAGGCGTGTGGATTTACAAAGGAAAAAGCTAGTCCTTGTTAACAACCAAGCAATGCAAACAGTAAAAACATAGTAGATCAACCTTCCCCTATTCCAAGTACCCTACCTGGCTCTCCCTCTACCGTCGAGTAGTGAAGGCCGTCGTGCCACTCCCCTGACACTATGAGAAAATCATTATTCAACCCCTTGCTAGACTCGGGGAGACACTAGATGAGCCTATCTCTATCATCCCTCGTCTTCATGTAGTAGGACTTACCCGTAAGGTGCTGGAGATTGTAGCACCAATTCACGGCGTGATGAGTTAACCTCAGCCCCTTCTTCTTGTTCAAGGCATCCACGCAACCCAGGATCCTAAATATGTTAGTGGCACACTAGGTAGGGGTTAATCGGAAATGCCTAAGACAACCCCTTATCACTGACCCCATAGGGATCCTTATACCACTTTCAAGGAAGGCGATTATGAGAATCACTACCTCACCAACCTCCCTCCTGATATACCAATCCCCCTCCTTGCAGTACCTAAGACCCATGTTACCGAGTATCCTGTAAGTGGCGATGAACTCCTCCATCGCCTCCTCAGACCCAACCAACTTCTTAAACCTACCCATCCTGAAGAGCGGCTAAGAGACTCGAGGAAGGGTGAAAAAGAGAGAGGAATAGAGGAAGAGGAAAATTAGAAAAGGAAAAGCATAAGATAGAGTAAGAAGAAAACTTACAGAAACAAGGGAAAGCATTCAGAACAGGCTTTTTAGGCTGTGAAGAGACGCGAATTGGGTTGGAAACTTGACCGAATTTAGGTCGTGTGCACAAGAAACCTTGAATGCAGAAGTGAAAAGGCAAACCGGTTCAAATGGGTATTTAGCCCCTCACCAAAGACAGCTGTGCAAGCCTTCCAGCCCATAATGGTGAAAAATCCACACCGTTGGATTACTATCACACCATTGAACATGGGGAGTATGGAGCCGCCAAAATTTAATACGGACACGTATCGCATATTGAAGCGCCAGAAATGTGCGTTAGACAGGTGAAAAGACTTCAAGTGTTAACTTGGGACCATACTAGATAAGCTATGGTATAGGCCCGAGGATATCAAAATCCTCCTCCCCGTCCAAGGAGCCGGACAACAGGATTTTGAGGGGCTATTGTGGAGCCAGAGAATTTAGCAACCCAGTGGCCCACTTTATACCAAGCCCAAGGCTTATACCGAGGAGGAGGAAGCCCAGTACCCTCGCCGAGGACAACCATGTCCTCGGCCAAGCAAGACCATGGGAGGAGGAAGACCAAGTACGACGCATCAGCCGTGGAAGAATGGCCGAGGAGCAAAACCAGGATTGAACTGTCATTTCCACATTAAATGCACACGACTAATGTTCCGACAGCATTAATGGGGAAATTACCCCTGAGCAGTGCTGCCTCGATTGCCGCAACTCACTGAGAGCTTTGGTAATGCGGCTGATGGGACGGGTTGTCAGAAGGAGGCGTGGATGATCAACAAGTGGAGGAAAGGGATCGTTGGAGAAGGACTATATAAGGAGAAGAAATGGATTAAAGAGGGGGACCTTCTCTCTTGGGAGAAAAAGGACGATCGTCGAGCTCCTTGGACCTAGCTAAGGACGGACTTTTGAGGATAATTTCTATAGGCCTGCGTTCGACGGTGGCGAACCCTGCCTTGGACGTTGTCCACTTGTTAGGGCCTAGTTCTTGAACCAATTCTCTACAAATTCATTGTATTGGGCTAGCTGGGCTTAAGTCCACTCACTCAACAATAGGAGTACTCAAACTCAGTCCCTACATAAACATTAATCACTGATATTTTTTTTAAAAAATTAGCAATTTAGCATTTTATTTTATAAATTTATATACAGTTAAAGAACAAACAATGCCGAGCCAAGAGCGCCCTCATTCTTATCTAATTATTATAAAAATAAAATGATGGATGTAAGAATCCACGTACAACCATATCCCTTAAGTCGCAAGTTACTTTTTACCACATTGTTTTAAACAAAGTTTTACCATAACAGGTTGTTGTAACTAGTATGTAATTGATTCTATTATGGAATCATATAAATAACCAAATAATTACATATGAAAAATACATTTAATTGAATTATTTTAGTCAAAATTTTTTATTTGTTCTAATTTATTATATTTATTTTATATTTTAAGTAATTATTAAATTAATTATAACGACATCACGGTTCGGCCTCAATTTGACTTCCAAAATCTTGAACTTTTCCTTAAATGGTTCATTGAACAATCCAAATCTAAAAAACATGCTACCCATCAAAATTGAATTGGATCTCTGCATACTTAGATTAATTAAATT
This sequence comes from Quercus suber, assembly GCF_002906115.3. Lineage (NCBI taxonomy): Eukaryota > Viridiplantae > Streptophyta > Magnoliopsida > Fagales > Fagaceae > Quercus > Quercus suber. The sequence continues at coordinate 315,095 of NW_027070099.1, forward strand.
ATTTGGTAATTTTGAATTAATTAAAACCAATGAAGGTCTAAACAACCTTTCAATCACAAACAGCTGTTGGGTGCACTGTACCATGGTCTAGCCCACTTGTAATAGACATGCTCATTTAATGAGCTTGTCTTTCATGTTTCTTAACTTTTCTTCATTATGTACAAAAGTCAGCATGAGTTATTGAGGTTGGTTGGCTTAGGCTTGTTGGACACGCTGAGGAGAAGAAGAGAAAAGAAATTAAAGGGCTGATGCATTAAGGCCATTCGGCCAATGAGAGCTGAAGAAAGAGATTTTGGTTGAAGCAAAGTCAAATTAAGTGGCTTGCATTTATTGTGATTTGATGTGAAGAGTGTGGAAGGAAGGAAGGAAGAAAAGGTGAAAGAAATTAAAGGGAAAGGCCATTCGGCCATTTGGGGTAGAGTGAAAGAGTGAAGTTCCAGAATGTGAGGACTGGTGCAATTTTGAAGAATTGCGCGAGTGAGAGCAAGCAAAAGAGTGAGAAAAATAGAGAGAGTAAGAAAAAACAATAAGAAAGAGAGCAGTGAGTGTAAAAAAAAAAGAGATTTTTTTTTTTTTTTTTTCTCAAGTTGTATCTTTAAGTGTTGTAATTTCTATTTAATACAATGAAATTATTTGGAGTTTGTCTCGTATTTTTTCCCTTTAAGGAAAAAGGATTTCCACATAAATTTTTGTGTTCTTGTGCGGTTATGCTTCCGCTGTGTTTGCTAAAATTTATTCACAATTATATAGAATTTTTTCCCAATAACAACACATCATATCATAAAGCAATGTACACTAGATTAGATGAAAAAGTTAGAAACTGATGGAGATCACCTTCGAAGAAAAAGCCACTATGGAAATAACGTACCCCAACTAAGGCAATTCACTATATATGACAATTCTAAACAAAACCTTTGTTATGTAAACTCTACAACATAGTAGACAACTCAATGTAATAGGGTTAAGTGGTTAACCAAAAAAAGAAAAAAACAGAAAAAGTGATAGCTAACACAGTTTACATATAAGACGTGATGGAATGGAAGGTTTAGCGCATGTTTGTTTGTATTGTTTAACAATTGTTTCCGTTGTTTAAATAACATAACACGTGTTTTCACAATACTTTTTCACCTTTATGTATTAAAAAAAAAAAAAAACGTTATTAAATTACCAAACAGGCCCTTAAATGCTACACTATTTTGTTTTTAAATTTTAATTTTTTTTAATAATAAAAAATTTAAGTTTTAAATTTAACATTTTGAAAGCTTTAACTTTAGATAAAAAATAGTGAAAAATTTACTATTTAGAAAGAGTTTAAAATAAAAAATAAAAGTAATTAAAATTCTCCTTTTACTCCCAAAAAACCAAAAGAGTGAAGATTGAAGAAGTTTCCTTGTAAAATTTGGCAAAATCAAAGTCTGGATCTGGGCTCTGCCAAAATTGGCAAAAAAAAAAAAAAATCATAGTGTGGCTATGCCACATCATCGGATGGGAAGGATGCAAGAGCCACCTGTTACACACGAAGCACTGAATCATCTCCCTTCCACGCAGAGTAACCCTTAGAAAAAGCGCGGGAAAATTATCGTCCCCATTTTCGCGCCACAAAAAGCCCTAATTACAAATCCATCTCTCTCTCTCTCTCTCTCTCTCACTCTCAGAAGTCAGATCAGAGAGATCATCTCACACCAAAAAAACCCCCTCATTTCTCACTCTCCGTAAAAACCCTAAAAAACCAACCAATCTATTCATGGACACCGAGGGCTTATCGTTAATCTGCGCGGGTCTCGGCATCTCCGAAGAAGACGACAATGGCAATCGGATCGGCTACTCCAAGGGCCAGTACTGTCTAGGTACACCTCAAAAATTCAAAATTTTTTTTTTTGGAAGCTCTTATCCTTTACTTTTTGTCTTTTCAAGTTCAATTCAAACAAGCTGAATGATAGCATTGGGTATTGTTTTCAATTCATTTTAGTTTCAGCAATCGAATTTTCGTTTCCCAAAATTTTAAACTTGTCATTGATTTTCAGGAAAAGATTTATTTTTGTAAATAATCCAAAATCAGATTTTTTTTGGGGTTATATAACCTAAATGATCAAGTTTACAGTTTCTCCAATTATTTAATTGTTGGGTTTTTTGTTTTATATTGTAAATTGGGTTATAGAAATTGATAAGCTTGCCTATAGTTAAAATAAGAATATGGTTTTAGGTTCAGTTGAGAAGTGGGTTTTGTTTTCTAAGGTCCCAGGTAATGAAAATCACAAGAATTGGGATTTAATTTATTTAATTGGCTATATATTTTTTTTCTCAACAAGTAAATGGGGATTTGATACTGACAATTGCTATAATTCTCAAATTTCTGTCAGATAATTTGAAAGATTTACTGAGGTTTTTGAGGCGTGACGATCCACATACACGGGATGTGTTCAAGCAAGTCTGTAAATGGAACATTGTGTCGAAAGATCTGATTCCTATTATAGAACACTGTCAAGATGATCGTAACTTGGTTCTGAATGCAGGCAGGTTTTCTTATCTCTCTAATATTTATTGTGAAAGAGAGCTAAAGGATGAGTTTTTATTATTATTGTTGTCATTTGTTTGACAGTGAAGGTTTTGGTGTTCCTTACTATGCCTATTGAGCCTACATCAAAAGATATTTCACAACAGCTAGAGTATCTGTGGGGGTTGAAGTCGTCAGTTACGTGTAGTGACATTGTCGCTGTGATAGTCTCACTTCTGGAAAGCCCATTGGAGAATTTGGAAAGGTGAGTAACGATTACACATAAGTGGAATCCTTGAGTTTCTATCATTTGATCCAGGTTGCATTTTTGTTGAACTGGAACCAAGACAAGATTTTTGCAGTAAAGGCTGGTATTTTTCATTTTTCTTTGAAAATTTTCTAGTGTGCTTGTTCAGATAGAAATTATTGCCTCTTTGTCTGAGCTAATGGTTTGTTAAACTTTTAGAGTTCTTATTATTTTTCATGCTTTACATACACTTCTGTCCCCCCCACCCCCTTCTTTAATATAAAAGCAAAAGTAAAAAAATAAAAATAAATGCTTCATGTGCACTACCTTAAAGAGAGTAGGACTTGGTGGTTTTACTTTTTATTTCTCAAAAATAGTACTTACTAAATAGTTAAAATTAAAAGAATGTGATTTAGAGTGCAATGATGGGGCTAAAAATGACAGAGTACAAAGATACAAAAATTCTTAAATGTAAGAAAGTGAAAAAAAAAAAGTAGGAGTGATGGACAAAGCCTTAGTCCCAAACAAATATAGTGATTAGGGAGTTGAGGCAGTTGTAATAATTAGGCAAAATGGACTTTAATATTTTAAAGGATCCTCTGAGCATGCACTCCAATTTTTACTAATGAGTGTTGGCTGTATCTTAAATATATGAGCCTAATAAGTTTACATGTATATTTAAGAATTATCTGTTAGTCAGTGTTATTTTATTTTTGCTGCATCTAGAGATGCCAGTTGTTTATACATTTTAAAAATCTCTAAATGTCATTACCATCCCTGGATTATTGTTATCTTCACATTGGTTTTAAGTGCTCTGTAACTGTTTGAATTATCATTTTGATTTCTTTTATAAGGTGGACTAATCCCAAAAAAAAAAAAAAATCATTTTAATTATCATTTTGTGACTACTGCCTACTTTCTATGTATTTGGTTTTATGACTAATTGTGTCATGCAGCGAAACATTCACAGAGGATGACTGGAAATTGGTGCAGCTTGTACTTTCTTTATTTCGAAATGTTCTAGCTATTCAAGAAGTCCCGTTACAGCAAAAGGCAGGGGGATGTGCCAGTCAATTTTTATCTTTGAGAGAGAGATTTTTGGAACTTCTATTCCGTGAAAATGTAATGGACTTAATTATAGTTATAACTCAGCATGTTGGTGGTTCATATGGCTATTTTCGTCAAGACAATTTACTTTTATTAGAGATTTTCCATTACATCTTTATGGGTCAAGAGCCAGAGTTAACCGCCAAAGCACATCTGAAGGGTTTTAAGGTTTGTTTCCTTTCATCTATTTCCACCGTCTTTTATGGTAACAAGATCAAGCTGGCTAAAAAAATGAAAGGGTAGATTGAAGGGGATGAAGTAGACAGGATAAATAGAAGGGGATAAAATAAAGCTTGTAACCTCTGATGTGAAATACTGAAACTACATTGACACCGTCACAGGCATAAATATTGTTTGCCAGAATGACTACAACTCATCAGATACGAATTGGATTAGTTATAATTGTCCTTCTCTTCAAGTTTATGGCTATTGAACTCCCTAGTGCTGTTTATTGATGCCATCTTTTATCTGTTTTATAGTTGCTTAATGGCATATATATATGTGTGTGTGTGTGTGGTAGTCTGATAATTCATGTTCAATTTTCTTAGGTGGATGTAGACACTGAAGATTCTCTTAGTAGTCTCGAGTCCATTATGAAAGAGGAAGAAGAGAAAAGAAGACTTTCCAGATTACGCAATATGAGTCGTCATTCACAGTTTATTGGGACATTTACTCGGGTTACCATGGTATGAAGTTCTGTTGCTGATGCTAGCAAGTGTTGTCATTGAAAGCTTTAGTAACATTGGTAGTTTTTACTACAGGATGGTTCTAAGGCAGTGTTAAAGGGAAATCCAAACTCTGCATCTCAAGATACCCTGCTTAAACCTCACAAGATTCCTCGGGGTCCTGTAAAAAGGATTGCATGGGACATTGGAAGATTACCTCCAACCAAGGATAAAATTTTGAAGTTGCTTTATGATTTTGTGAGCCAGTTTCTATCGGGAGGTTACAATGGCAAGTGTTTTTGGAAATAAATGTCTTTTTTAGGTTAAGTTTTGCTTCTTACAGCATTGTAATTTTATTACACATCTTAATGCAATCCAATTTTTTACCAGTTTTGATGCAGTCTATTCGTGAGGATATTGAAAAGGAACATCATGCAATTCAGAAAAACGATGTAATTGTTTTCTTTCAGGTTGCTCAGTTTGTTACCTCTTTTCAACATCACAAGTTTTTGAATTCTGAGGTGAGACATGAATTCTGGCAAGTTAACCTATGTATCTGTTTTCATATCCTTGCACATAACTCAGTTTCTATAACCTATCCCTTCTTAAATCCTATTTAATTGTATTCAATAATCCTTTAACAACATATCTAGAGCACTACTTTACTGTTGAATTTCTAAAGATCCTCTAAGATGACTAATGCTTGAAAACCCAAAAAAAGGTAAAGAAAAGAAGTTGATGAATTTACACTTTCATTTCTCTCTTGTTTATATTTTTTTTCAAACAATAGAATACGAATAGATTTGAAAGAGATGTGTCGCACTTTTTTTTCCTTGAATCCCTAATCATGATCAGAAGAAAATAAATCACATTGCTCTTATCATATAGGCATTGGCAAGGTTTCTGGAATAGTGCAAACTTCTGGTTGTATCCTGTTTTTGAGCTTTGGGAATATGTATTGATGGAATTTCTTAACCAGGAAATTTGGTCCATTTGAGGACTTTCATTGTTCCAATCGATTTTTCCAAATATTTTTACAACAAGTGTTACTGTAGATGTTTCATGTACAAAGGGTTAAATACAATTTTGGATTGAAAGCCAAAACATGCAATTTTAATCTTTGGTTTTTGCATGCCGTAAGACTGCGTCCCAAGTTCTGTTTCTTGATGTCTAGTTTTTATATATATTGCCAATAGTCCTGTAGCTCAATTGGCTGGCACCTCTTAGTGTTTCCAAATGAGATATTGAGGGTTCAAATCCCTCCCCCAATTATCAAATTGTAAAAAAAAAAAAGTTGACATATCTCTTGTTGCTTAATCATAATTATCTTTGATTTGCATTCTGTTTTTCTATAGAAAATGTTTAGCTGGTCACCTTGTTTTCCTGTGTCTAACAGCCAAATGTGGGAGTAGCTAATTTTGAAGACTTTGATAAAGATGCTGATAGCACAATTTTTAGAGGTGATATATGTGGACCAATTGCTGAATCCATGAATGAGTCAATGTTCCAACTAGTCATTCTAAAGTGGCGTAATGCATTTGATGGGTTAAAGGAAACAAATGATTACAAGTTTCTCTCTGCTGCTGGTTCTCTTATGAAAAACATGGTAATTGTTAATCCAACTCAGAGTTCTGTTACTTATCCAGAAAAACTTCTGTTACATTGGCTTTGCTAGCCTGACAATATATGCTTCAGTAGTTATGGCCCCCCCCATAAACCTTCCCCAGATGATGGTTGTTTGTATAAAGAAGGTTTTTGTAGCTCAGTTTATTTTTACATGACAAAAGGTTTGATTTTTGTGACATGGGGTAGAGTAAATCAATGCATAATCTATGCAAATAAATTAATTGGAGAATACATTCACTTTGGAATAAAGGTTTGTCTTTCCCATGTTTGGAATTGGATTCTGTAATTTTGAAGTTTTGTCTAAATGATGAAATTTTCTATAGCAGCCAAAATTTCAAATATGGAAACCTTTCCTGAGAAAGATTCATAGAAATGACTGAAGGAGTGCAATGAAATTGGGTTTTTATTATTAATATTATTATTTTTAATTTTTTTTTAATTTGTAATATCAAGAATACAAATTTTGGGAGTAGTCAAAGTTGTTTAATTCACTGAAGGTCAGACAAACAATCTGTAGATAACATATATGGTGTCACCCTAATCCAGTTTTGTCCTCAGGATACATATATAATATTCTATCTACTCTAGTCCTCCTCCTATCCGGGTATCCAATTGGGTTCTATACAGCAATAGACACTCTTTAAGTTATTCACACATTTCTTATTGTAAAAATAGCGTATAATGTCTATATATTATAAGGTGGAATTTTTTTGTTGGTTTGCAAATTGCTGTTTGCAAGATGTAGCACTTGGTAATTGGGACACTGCCTTACAATTCATACATAGTAGAACACACTACAAATTTCCTTTGCACTTTAGAATCCACATTAAAATGTAAATCCAAACTGACCTTGTTGTGATACTTCTCTATAAGTTAGTGATATTGAGTAACCTTGTGAGGTCCTTCCTAACTGGTTTTCCTGCTTGCAGATTAGCATGCTAGATTTGATGCTTAAGTTGTTGCCAGACGATGCTAAGGAGCTTTACACAGCTCGCATTCTTCTTTACAAGTTATTTTATGATCAGACTGATCAAGGGATGACTCAGTTCCTCTTGAATTTGATCAAAACGTTTGACACTCACAAACAACCAAAGAGGTTTTCCCCTTTCACACTAACAACCCAAAATGATTGATTTGTTTATCTTTCATATCCTGTTCTAGTATTTCAGTACCAGAAAATTGAAGTGGGCAGGTTGATGGGTGGATAGGATTTTTTCCCTCTTGCTTTTAGGGTTTCATATTTCAATTATTTATTATAATCTTTAGAGAGGGGAGATGGATTCAGGCTTCTGCCAGGTATTAGCCCATGCTAATGGATCATCAGGCAACACTTGTGATTGGCTTCTGGGTCTTCCTCCACTTGTTAAATTTGGGAGGAAAATACCTTGCTAGATTTTATTTATGCTTCTCATTTTCTTTTTTAAGTTTTGGGTGGGAGAAATGACTCCCTCAGTTATATGCCTTCATTTATATTGGTCGGATACGTAGATGCTTTCTAAAATTTTCTATTATAGGTAGTATATTTGATTGACTGTATGCTAGATAAGTACTCTTTTGTATTTTCCAGTTTTTACATGTTAGAAAAATTACGATTTTACTAATATTAAAGGAAGTTTCTCTCACTAATTCTTTTGTTCTTAGAAATGTTTCTCTATAATCAAGCTTCCAGTTTGAAATTTGATTTTATGCATATGAGTTGCATTTGTTTGTGTCTGTTCTCATTTTCACTTAAATCTGGACATCTCAATTTATGTATGTATGTTAGTTATGTGACTTCTATTTCTTCCTGAAATTAAACCTACCTGCATAAATTATACCAGAATAACAATGTGTATGCAACCATGAATGTACCTACCCCTTCCCCCAATAGCCTCACTGGCCTCTATAGGTACTTATGCAAGACCACTTGCACATGCTTATATCATCTATTCACTATGGAAAAGTGTAATTCTTTTTTGAATATATTGGTGCCATAGCTGACCCCAAATTTTGGGAATAAGGATTTGTTGTTACTGTTGTGTTGGCGCCATATTTATGATACTCTTCTTCTCAGTGATCTCGCAGATATGGTAGAAATGATGCATAAAGTTGTGCAGCTCATGGAGAACCTTCAAGCACGTGGAACTTTGAGGGTGTGTTATGCTTTTGTTTGTGCCTTAATGGGTTCAATTTAGATGGAAAATCTGTTTTTTTTTTTCTTTGATATTTTTTGGTCTTAGAGATCTATCCTGACAAAAAATGACCCTCTTTTTTTATTTGTTAGCTAGTCAATCACATTTTCTTTAATTTCCATTGTTTATTTAATTACTAGCAAAAGTGCAATACATGCATACATTGAAATTTCTATAATTTGTTCCTCAAGTTAACTCATGTCTGCCATGGATTGAAAATTTTATAATTTTGTTCCACAAAGTTGATAAACCTATTCCAAAAACAATAATGTAACAGACTTACAAAGTGAACTCATTCCCCTTATCATTTTTCTAACAGACTTATCTTAATGATAATCAGTATATGTCATATGCATTCCAATTGCCTACACGGGGTGTTTTTTTCCTCATTTAACTTATATTTGTTATCAGTAAAAGTTGATTTGTATTTTCCTGGTTTGTTTTTTGCGCTGATGGAAATTAGTGCATTTTCTTTTTATATTTAGTGAATTGTCACGTAATTCTACGCAATGCTTCTCCCATGCATTTGTACTCTTCTATGAAAATTGGGATTTCTTCCGACTCTCTGTTCTTTAATCTGTTTGAATTTCTGCATGCATCTTTTGGCTTGAAAACTTTCCTTGTGAGAAACATGCATCCATTTTTTTCCATTTGCAATCTCTAGGAAAAAATACTTCTCTATTAACATCTTTGATTTTCTTTTTAATTAATGAGGTTATGTATTATCAATGTTCTGTTTATCAGTCTAAGGAAGCCTTTGTTGTGGGGATCTCTGTTAAAACCGTTTCTCCTTTTTTAGGTTTCTAGAAAATCAAGGAGAAAGAGAAAGAACAAATCATCGAGTGACAAGGAAGCAGGAAACGTACAGAGTGATCATGTCACTGTTCAGAATGAGATTGGCATCTCTAATAGTGAGCAATCAGCAGATATGACCATAGCACAGAAGGGAAGTCTAACTAACACAAATTCTGATGGGAAAGAGAACATCATGTTCTCTGCTCAGGCCGATGAACCTGATATATCCATGTCGGAGACAGGGAACCTTAAAAGCAGTGTGCCACATATGGATAATGAAAGTGCTGATCAGGCTAATGATGATCCTTGTTATGGCACAGGTGATTCTTCTGATGATGAGCAGCTAAATGCAACTGATGAAGTTGATTTTAAGGTGTCAACTTTGATATCTACTTTTGCAAACAACAACATTATTCATAAATTATGTTGGTTACTAAAGTTTTATAAGAGCAATTCTGCCACTACAAATCACTACATAATTTGCATGTTGCGGAGGATTACTGATGACTTGGAGCTCTCTCCAATGCTGTATCAGGTAAAACTTCATGATTTACTTACTTTTCAGAAGAAAAGGAAAAAGCATGGATGTTCTATTTTTCAAAAGACAATAACTTAGATTTCATAGGACCATTAAGTACTGTGCAATTAAAGCTTAATTGCTCCCTGTTAAAATCACCTATGCCAACTCTACCCTTTGTAATGCTTATTATAGATATTTTACCCCAACAATATGACGAGAAGTGATAACTTCTTAAAAAATTGAAGCAAAACTTTACCCCATCATAAAATTAAAATATAAAATAGTTATAGACAAGAAGAATTAGTTTCTTTGTTAATAAGAAAATGTGAAGTAAATCATCCCAACAGATATGATGAACCTGGCTTATTTTAGAGTAAAAATTTTCCTTATCTCTACTTGTGAGTTTTTATTCTTATCTAAAAACTCAAGGTCTTAGGTAAAATAAAAAATTCAAATAATGTCCAAATTTAATAATTTTCATTAGTAGATTAAAAATAACTTTTCCAAGAACAATCTTTTTTTAAATATATTTGATAATTTTATATATATATATATATATATAGCATGTGTTTAGATCTTAGGGATAAACATACAAAAAACTTCATAAAAAATAAATGGTTAATGTTGCATTGACCACTTTGTAAAAGTAGTTCAACTTCTTTAGGAAGAAGTTGTTGATAAAAATAAATATCTAAAAGTAAGGTTTATTAATCTGGTGAAATATATTAGGATTTATCTTCTCAAGGAAAACTAGGACGTCCATATTCCCCCCCCCCCCCCCCAAAAAAAAATTATCCAATTATTTATGAATTTGTATCTTATTTGCTTCTTATGCACATATTTTGGCAGTTATCAATCCTGATCACATTCCATAGTATCCTATTTGAGCAGAAGTCATGTCCATCAAAAGATTATGCAAACATTGTTGATTTCTTGACAAGTTTTGTCAGAAGGATGCTAAGAAAAATGAAAATTCAACCCATTCTTTTTGTGGAAATTCTCTTTTGGAAGACGCGCAAAGAAAGCCATTACATTAATGCTGAATATATGTTGCATGAGATTGGCTCTTTGAAGAAAGACAGTAGAAACTGGGAAAATATTCCAGAGGATGCAGAACTCGGTTCATCACAGGCCAAAGGATGGACTGGTAGAAGCATTGCAGATGCACTTGGTGAAGATGAAGCTGATGTTGTGATCTCTCATGAGCAAGGATATCAGAAGTAAGAATTTTTTTGGAAACTTGAGTATTTGTTTAGTCTTTATCTTTTTCTTGACCTTTTCATTTTTCTGTTTCTTACACTGCATATATACAATGATGCCAAACCAAGTTATTCTAGAATCAATTCTTCTACGTCCACACACTTTGCCACAACTTTTATTACAACTTGCATGTGTTAACCTGTGATTGGATCATGTCACTTACACATGGGTCCACCACTGGTACTTGGTAAAAAGAAATTCAATCACCACTTAACATGTGCAAGTTGTGAAACAGCGTGTGGCAAAGTATGTCCCTAGAATCTCAAACCATCCATTTATAGTCTTGTTCAGAGATGCTATTTTGTACTTCTAATTTATTGAAGTTCCTCTTCATTTAAGAAAAAAAAGTTTATCTTGATTGAAAGTGTAAAAGGTATACATTTACATTAAAAACTCCTTGGTGCATTTGGTTGTTGCAGTAGGGGGCAGTCCATAGAACATGAATCTGAAAGGGATCCTAGGAGAAAGAAAAGAATTTCTCTCGATGGTGAACTGGAGAGAAAAATTAAGGATCTCTATGAGAAGTAAGTGTGCTTTAATTTAGCTGTTTTATTTCTTACAAATGTTGTTCCTAAAACAGCACTTAGATTATTGTAATTATACCTGATTCTATTTGAAGCATGCAAAACGATTGATGTGTATTATTGATTGTGTATTGTTTCATTTTTCTTCTGATTTCTAAACTTTTTGCTCAAGTATTTTCTGAAAAAATGTGGCCTTTTTAGATTCAAAGATGATCGGCATTGTAGTCGTCTTATTGCTGAAGTTCTAGAACCTGATGGTAAAGTTTCACCAGCACAAATTTCTAATAAGCTTAGACAGCTAGGACTGAAAGTTGCACCAAGGAAGAAGATGCGCTATGATGATGACCATGATAGAGATGGAAAAGCGGTGGAAAAAGTTAGTAACCTCCATAACTCAGATGATATGGAGGGAAGTTTATTGAGGCCTTTGTAAGTACTATAAGAAATTTGTACTTTATGAATGTTATAGATAATATGTGCCTTGTATAAGATTGTATTCTAAAGCAGTGGCTGATAATGCAAAGCATTATCCACATAAAAGCTTCTAGTGTTATGTTTTTAGTCTGAAATCTTTGTTTGTTCATTTTCCCTTCTATTTTGGAAAATTCTCTGATACCTCCCTTACTATATTTCTATAGGCACAAAAGGAAAAGAGTTTCTGCTTTTAGTGAAGATCAGGAAGATATGATCAGAGCTCTATATGAGAAGTGAGTGTTGCGTAGCTTGGTTTCTGGTTACAATGTTAGATTAAGTCTCCTTTTACATCAAATATGCTAAAAAGTTGATAAAGATGTGATGGAATATGTTATTTTGTTATTATTTGAATTTTTAAATAAAAAAAGTTTGGGCTTTGCTTGATCCTCACAGATTCAAAGAGCATAAGAGGTGTAGCTACATGATTGCAAATGCATTGGATGCAGATAATAAATTCACAGCTGTTCAAGTTTCTCATAAGCTTAAGCAACTTGGTTTACGAGTTCCTCAACAGAAGAAGTTTGAAGCCAACATGCTTATAAAAAATGAGAATTCTAATAGTTTGTTCACAGACAAAGCACATGACCCTGACGATGAAACATTGTTATCGTTATTGAATAGGTAATATTATATTCATAGGCAGTATCCTGTGCTATTCATATTTGGATTTTGTTGCTCTTCTTAGATTGAAACATTAGGGTTTCTTGATGTGCACCCCTGTATACTTATCCCAGTTATTAAAATCACTCTTTTTGGTATTAAGTTCAGTAAGTATTCCAAACAGTTCCGTACATTCCTTTTAATGGGTTTGGTGGCATGAGTCAAGCTTTAATTTTGGGGAACCCAATCAATGTGAGGTTGTGAATAGGTGGGATACTCATTTGAGAAGTATGTTGCTTTGTCATGTTCTTGACTTAGCTTAGTCATCATTTAGTTATTGTAGGTTGCTTTCACATTTCTTTTAACTTCTCCACTATGTTTGCTATTATAATTCTTAATATGAAATTGGGCATTTTCACATTCCATTGACACAAGTTGTTATTTTCTTGCTTAACATCTCAAGATGTTTTTACAATTTTGTTTTGTTTCTTGTGGTTGTAGTTTCAAGTCTGTAATTCTGTTGATCTTTGAATCGATCTTTTTATCATACTGCTCGTCCATCCAGGCATCATCATTTATCTCCACATTTCTGAACCTTCCTCTTTGTTTTTTTTCATTTATATGTTTATTTTTTAAAATTTCCCATCAGTCAAACCATAGGGCATGGCTGGTTTAATGTCAGATATTTGGTTTTCTCTTACTGATGGACATGTGCAATTGCCAAAATCATCCCTTCATTATATTTGTATTTTCTCTGACTTTTTCCCTACATATATGAATTTTCATTTTCATTTTTCGAAGTTCAGATGAATTTGACATCTCTTGTCAAATATTGCTGGATTTCCTGATGCTACTGATCTATATATATATTAAAAAACTGTAGGCGCAAAAAGGAGAATGAGAGGCTATTTGGTGAGCAATTACCAGAACAAGTTGAAGGATTATTGCCCGAAGATGATTCGGATGATGAACTCCTAAGCTCTGTTCTTAAGTAAATCTCTCTCTCTCTCTCTCTCTCTCTCTCATCACAAAGAATAAATATTTATAGTTGTTGGAGCTTGATTGTGTATATATTATATTGGGTATTTATATCTGGAAGCTGTTACCTTTCCTTATAATGGACTCATATCTGGGAATCATTGTTTATTTGAAAGGAATCTATGAACTGTATTTGAAATATTCAGTGTTTTTCCTTAAAAATGGCATAGTTGTTATCTCCACTTTTGTTTAAATTTTGCTTGGTAAGCAAAAGCAGAACTGCCTGTCATATTGTTTCTTATTCTCTTATCTTTCATAGTTTAAAGTTTATTTATTTTTATGACTGGTACTTACCCAAATAATGATAAATTTCACTTTTGTTTATTAGATTTGCATATATGGTGTCAAATATATTTCTGAAAATCAAGAATTCTCTTGCCTAGTCCACTGTAGAACCAAGAAAAAAATTCCAACTAATCTGCTTCGTTATTTGTTTACATCTACAATGTCTCTTGGCTTTAATATTACATTGATTTTTCTGGTCCGTAGCACTGCTGCTATTTGTGGCCATCAACATGAACCTTGCACTGCCAGTTCCATTGTCTCATCCATATTTATGATTAATTCTTTTAAACTTATATTGTCAATTTTATGCATGGAGCCTATGTTAGTGGTTTCATTGTTTGTCCTATCATAAAACTTTTTCTTGGAATTGTCCTTAGCCTGGGAACAGCTCTTCTTATATGTAAATGGTACACAATTTTTTGAATATATGCATGGTATCTATGTTATTGGATCCATCATTTGCCTTTTTCCCGTGGACTGGGAACAAGTCTCATGTATTTGAAAATGGGACACATTAATTGGACCGAGACTCAAGTTGATATCAGGTGATGATATTAGTAATATCTGCATAGCACACGATGCCTTAATTATGCTGCATCACGTTGATTGGAATTCTGTTACTTTTGAATGATCTAAAAGTTCCTTTGCATTATGTAGAAAACATTGGAAATCATAATGGAATCCTTCATTGTATTATAACTGTTTAAATGCTAAATAGCTGCAGCACTCTAAACATGTCATTAATTTTCATAATTTTATACCTGTATCCTTTGTGGTTTCCTTTTTGAAGATAGTACTGTTTGGAACATAATTATCTATATATTCATTTACTCCGTAACTCTAAATTAGAGTATCCGTGTGTTTAATCTAATCATATCACTGAGTGGCAACAACTTTTCCTGTTATGTTTTCTTTCTGTCCTTTGTTTATAATTAATTAATCTATTGGATACAGGAAAACTAGAAGGCCGCATCCTCAGTCAAAGGATGAGAAGCTCACAGCCATCTCAATTCAGGGAACAAAAATTCAAAATGATCCTGGAAATAGACCTACTGAAGTTGTCAAAATACAGTATGTTGCTCATCCTCCCCGATTCATCTTGCTAGTTACTACATTATTCAATTTATTCTACAATCCATAGAATGCTGAATATTCAGGTTGAACTTGAATTGTTAATCTCACTTTTTTCCATTTCCAAGTAGTTACTCCTACAATTGAACATGTTGGAAACGAGGGAGATTGATGTTGTTGAATGTTTAGTGGATCTATTTAGTTGTGATGCTGATGTACTATGTTTGAAGTATTTGCACACTTCGAGATGAATGACAAATTGATAATAGGCTTAAAGTCTAGAAAATACTTCCTAGTCCTTTGGAAATTGTTATATATTTTCTTGTGCTGAAATGGCATCATTATCATTTTCAGTTTTGCAGAAACCTTTTTTGGCATCTGTTATGCCCACTTCTCTGGGATGCCTGGATGTAAATAACTTTCAATTGACCTATTTTTCTTGATGGGTAAATAGTAAGTTTACTGCCAAAAATAAAAAATAAAATCAAGACACACGACAAAGCTCTCAAACATGCTTCTTCAGGACATCCCCTAAAGCACCCAAAGAAACAAGTCTTACAACTGGAGGGGCATTGGAACCTGGGCTAGAAAGTACGTTACACGTTGCAAGAGGCTAGGAAACAATTAACCAAAGGCACAAAAGTGACTAACGAGAAAAACAAATAAAAGAGAAGAAAACATCACAACCTGAGAACTCAGGCTTCAAACAAACCATGAGTGACCTCCCAGACCAAATGTGGCTCTTATGAGCATATCAAACAAACTCGATTAAGGAGGACCTTTGAAAACTTTTTCAATCCAATTCTTGTTGGAACTTGACTTCATATTTCAAGTGGAAAAGGAATAGCACTGACGTAGGACAACCAGAACAAAACTAAAACAACGGAAAAATAAAAGATATAACCTAGAAGTCAGCATCTAGGCCTTGCTTGGAGTCAGCACCAAGCGGGGAAACCACTAGGAGTTAGCACTTAGGGTAAGCCTGGAGTCAGCACCAGACCAAGGAAAGACCAATCGGCTAATTTTTTTATTCATCAAAATATCAACTATCTCCTTAAGGAGTACAATAGGTTGCTTATAGAGGATTGCTAAACCCTAATTCTAATTGGCTAGGAAACCCTAATTGCCTTATTACAAAAATAACCTTACTTCCCAAATTAAAATACTAATAGCCCAAAAAACTACCAGGACCTAAAACATAAAAATACAATTGACTTGTAAATATAAATAATATTAAATAATAATTTTCTTGCTTCTCCCGCATCATTCTTCTTTGGTTGGAGAAAACTCGACCTTGAGTTTTAAAGCATTGAAGGATTAGGATGCTGACAAATAACACTTGCTTCAAATTTGAAATCACCTTAGGGAGCATAGGGAAAAGAAAAACCTTGAATTCTACCACATCAAACTCATTTGGAATAACAAAATCAAGGTGTGGAATCAGTATAATCTCTTCTTGAACCATAGGAAGCACTGTGGTTTTAACTTCTTTGACTTCACCAAGATGTAGATCTTCAAGGACTGTGGAGGGTTGATCAGAAGTACGTTCAACAACTTCAACTTTCACATCATGTGCACCCTCTAACATAATACTCTCTTTAGGCACCATCTCTTCACCTTGCTGCTCTTCAATAGATTCATTTCCTTGCATGCATGTTAAAGCAACACTTGTCGAGGCATGTACGTTTGTGTCAACAATAGGCTTTGATGTTACTGGAGGATTCTCCACGACCAAGATATTATCATCAATGTTGTCTTCTATTGGGGCAGCAATAAGTTCATTGTGATCTAGTATCCTTGGTTTTCCAATTGAATCAGTTTGAGTCTTCTTTTGCTTCATTTGAGCAATCCTATCTTGAACATTTTTCATAAGCTCCTTTAATTCCTTTATAGATAATTTCTTGATAGATTGTTCAAAAGTGCGTTGAGAACATGAAATGGGATGAGGATGAGGATTCATTGTATTTGCTTCAACTTGAAAAGTACCATACTGAGATTGGGGTAGATACTTAGCTCGATAGTATGGTGACAAATACTCATCACAAAGCTTTTCTTTCATATCTTCCCACACGCTAATGGCAGGTTCATAATTCATATAGTGGAAATATTCAAGCTTCTCCTAAAACATTTGTGCTCCACCTCTTAACTTCAACTTAGCATACCTAACCTTTTTGTTATCTGCCCAATTTGCTTGCTCAAAGAATTGCTCCATCCCATTCATCCAGTTGACAAAATCTCGTGGATAAGTATCATCACCATCAAAATAAGGTGCTTCAGATATTACCATAGCTCACCTTGTCAGCGGTCAACTTACTGCACTTGATAGTCACGGACTTGGCTCCTCAATTGAGTGGGTCTAAGTGGACAAAATGGATTTGTGAAAAAAAAAAAAAAAAAAAAAAAAAACCCCATATGTGCAATGGGCTGGCAGCAACAACACTTTATTTCTTTTCCTCCCTCATTTTATTTTATTTTTTTATTATTATTTTTTTGTTTGTGTGTGTGTGTGAAATACAATAAAGAAATAACTACAATTTAAAACTAAAGACTGCGAATTCCAAACATTAAAAGCATCGAAGCTGAAGAAACTAGAAGCATAGAAACTAAAAGAGAAAAGAAGCGGCGGAGCAATCACGAAGTGGCACTAGGTCAACGGCGGAGAGGCGGTATGGGTTCACCGGCGTTCATGGTCAGCGGTGCTCGATGGTGCAAATCAGAGCTCGCGCATCAGATCGTGGTGATAGAACCGGCGAAGCATGAAGCGGCATGGTGAGAGCAGTGTTGATGGCAAGTTGGCATAGGTGGTTCTCGCGGCGCGAATCTAGTATTGACATCGGCGGCTCTTGTGGGCTTCAAACTCCTTTGTTTCTAGTCTGGTGGCTGGTGGTTGTTGGGTTCTGCGGCGGTGGGTGTTGGTTTTATGGGTTTTGGCAGCTGGTGAGTGAGGGGTCTTGCATGGGTCTCTTCTTCTTCTTCTTTTCTTTTTTTTTTTTTTTTTTTTTTTTTGGTGATTTTTTCTAGTTCTGGATTGACTGCGGGATGTTTCAGACAGATCGATGTTTGCTCTAATACCAAAACTGGCGCAGGACAACCAGAATAACACTAAAACAATGGAAAAATAAAATATATAATCTAAGAGTCAGCACCTAGGCTTTGCTTGGAGTAAGCACCAAGCGGGGAAACCACTAGGAGTCAGGACCTAAGGTAGACCTGGAGTCAGCACCAGACCAAGAAAAGACCAAATGACCATTTTTTTTTATTCATCAAAATATCAACTATCTCCTCAAGGAGTACAATAAGTTGCTTATAAAGGATTGCTAAACCCTAGTTTTAATTAGCTAGGAAACCCTAATTGCCTTATTACAAAAATAACCTTGCTTCCCAAATTAAAATACTAATAGCCCAATAAACTACTAGGACCTAAAATATAAAAATACAATTAACTTGCAAACATAAATAATATTAAATAATAATTTTCTTGCTTCTCCCGCATCCAGCACTCTTCCAAAATTTTTGTAAGACTAGCAAAAGCTTTCTACTTTGTCAATTTTCGAGTATATATCCATTGAAAGGACTAATTCGATGGAGGAGATGGAGGAAATAAAGCGAACAAAAAAAGTGATATAAAGTTGGGTCATTTGAGCCTCTTAAATTTTTATTTTGATTTAATCATGAGTTTCAGACAGTTTACTTCAAAGACTTGCAGGAATTATGCCAAATTAAATTCTCAAGGCCTCATGAGATACAGGAGACTCTGGGTCCAAAACTCCTAGTTTGCCTCTTGGGGCCACTCCCAATAGATTCCTCCCTATAATTTTCTAGTATGTGGGATTAGTCAAGTGCTCGAAGAGCTTTGGACACCCATGTTAGCAGTATTACTTAGAATTTTACAAATTGATATCCTTATTAAGCTGTTATGTTTGGAAAGCAGGGTTGTGTTTATCAAGCTGGCTTCTTTTCAAAGGGAATTTGTACTAATAAAGAATAACCTCTGTTATTTACTTGATGTTGGTTGCATTAAGTTATGGTTTGTGAAGAAAAGTATAGCTTCAGCTTAGCTTCTTGTTTGTTCAAATATTCTGATAATATTTATTAACTTGAACATAGAACTAATCTTATGTATTTTCAGGGATGTTAACAACCAGTGCAGTAAGGCGGAACCTGCAGGAGTCGATGTGAATGTTTCTTTTAATTATGGCAGTCTGAATGGTACTGCCGAAGCTGAAGTGACAAGCATTGGCAGTGGAAGTTTGTTGAACGTTGCACCTGTGAATCATTTAGATAATTTGTCACAACAAGAAGTTGATATTTCAGCAGCTTTTGGGGATGCAGTGGCCCCCAGTTCATTTCCACAGAGTAATCTAATAAGAAGGATTGGCAGTGGAAATCGTTTGGATGTTGCACCGGTGAACGATTTAGATAATTTGTCAGATCAGGTAGTGGATGAGGAATTGGAAGATGCAATTGATGAATTAGCTCCTAGTGCGTCTCCAAAGAGTAATGTAATGAGAAGGAAGTTGAGAATGGTACTTGATCTTGAGGATGACGACTGAGATGGAAGCGTGGCCAGGTTCCTCTCATTCTTAAAACTTGTACAGTTTCTCTAAACTTCTGCCATATCTGTCTTATTGGATATTGGAAATCAACTTTTCAATTACCTATGATCCCAACCTATTCTAATTTTTTCGATTCCAGCCAGAATAATTTTAAATTAGTAGAATCCCATATTTTATCTGTTTGTGCATTTTTCTTTTCTTTTTAGGACCATAATCAGTTTATATATCTTGAAGATATCTTATTCTCTCTGATAAAAAAAAAAAATATATATATATATATATATATATCTTTATCTCACTATAATCACTCCAGCGGAAAAATTTCTTTTAAATTTGCGGATCTCAACTTCTTTGAAATATAAATAGAGGCGGGTTATTGTTGACCCACTTTAAATTTTATAGAATATATTGTTTAGAGTTATCTGTAATCTCAATTTCTACATTTCGTGAAAGGATTTTGTAATTTATTTATTTATTTATTTATTTGTCCAGGTGAAGAGTGCATTCCCTTAGAACTGAAACTGAATTTTGTTGTAAGATTTTTGTAGTGTAGAAGAGTGGATGGAGAAAAGATTTTGTAGATTGATCATTTGATGAAGTTTTCGCACTTCGGGATGTGATTTGTCCATGTTATCACATGCATTCCGTCTTGCGTCTATTTTCTAAGGAGTAATGATTATCACTCATTATTGAATATAATCCGTATACTAATCATTTTACGTTTTAAATGTGGACATCACATGTAAAATTGTGGACCTAATGTATATGGAGTGTATAGCATTGAGTTTGCGAGAACATTATTGTTCTTTATTTGAATTAGGTAGCATTGATCGAGGTGGAGTGTCATGGCAAAATGACATTGGTGTAAATTGATGAGGTGGGTGAGGGTATTAAGGTTTCTAAGGAAAAATTATCAGATACTCGATGATATGGTGTTTTCTCATCTCCCGTTCATGGTGAACTTCATCATGAATTTAATTAGTGGGATTTATAATGAATGTAAGAGGAGGAAGCACAATTTCATCGTACTTTAAGAGTACTTAATAATTACTTGTTTCCAATGCCTTTGAGTACGATATACTGGGAGAAAGTAGAGCAAATTTGACAATGTCAAAATCTAACTTTGCCAATAGCCTTCTACTTCCAACTATTGAATTACAAACCAAAAAAAAAAAAAAAAATCCAACTTCATTTCAAAAAAGAAAAGAAAAAAAAAGCCCTCTCTTCTTGGTAGCAGTTAACCATTTGGAGAGTTTTTATTTTTTATTTTTTTATTTTATAATAAAATATTTATTTATTTATTTATATAAATATTTATTAATTTTTACAATAATTGATGAGAGGATTTGAACCCTAGTTATTTAGAAAATGTCAAGAATTGAGCGGACCTTATTTTGACTTTTCAATCAAGACTCAAAAGTTATAACAAAAAGAAAAGTTGCCATTAATACTAAAATAATGACATTAATTTTTTCTTTTTCTCATAAAACAATAAACTAAGAAGACTAAGTTCTTAGTGAAATCTAAATGTAACTTGTATGAACAAGATTACTCAAAGTTATAGAATATAAGGAAAGTAACTTATTGGCATAAACACCTTACAAAGCCCTGCAACCTATTGAAATCTATTAAGGACTACAATTACAAGAGAATAAACTCTCTTTCATCATGAACCAATACGTAGAAAGATCCATAGAAGGATCTTTTCGATTAGTAATCAAGTTTATGGCAATGATTGAGTCAAATTCAATAATAATATGTTTATGGCCCAAGTCCCATATGCCCTATGGAGCGAATGACGAATCGGAATAGCCCATAATTTTTCACAGTTTGTTGGTGGGGGGGGGGGGGGGGGGGGGGGAGGGAACACATGATAAGTTGTGATTGGTAAAACATAAAGTGGAACACAAAATATGATACAGAGGATTTGTATTTGATGTAGCTACACTTGAAAATATATATATAGCTACCAATCTTTCTTCTAAAAGTCTCCCTTACCACACTAGCTGTTCCCAACATATATAATCGAATGTCAAGCAAAGTTTAGGTATGGTTTCGACCATGTGATTGCATGACATGACAGATGGAACAAAGAAGATTTTATCTTCCCACAAGTATAATTAAATTAAACTATGTCACTCATTGATTCATAAAACTACATGGTTGAAATAAATTAACCTAAGATATCACAATTAAAATTTAGAAAATGTTAAAGTTACCATCAATTGTACAATGCTGATAATTTCATACGTCGTCCAAGTATTTGTAACCAGAAACATTGCACCATTTAGTGGCAGTAGTAGTACTTTCTACTAACCAATAAATTACAATGCTCTAGCAATTAATTTGAATGCTAACCATTTAGCTAGAGGGTCCACGACCACTTTTTCCCACAAATCTCTCTATATTGAACCTCTCCAAAAATCGATTTTCCTAGTCAGTTCTGTTTGTTTGTTAATATTAATGGTGGGTTGTTGAAATGCCTAGACCTATCAGACAACCTATTATCCAAACGACTTGCTAATTGTTTTATGCATTAGCCTAACCTAGCTATTTTGAGTTTGCTGGCAACGATTTCTATGGGGAAGTTCCAAGCTCTTCGGGTTCACTGTCTGAGCTTGAAATGTTGGATCTGCTTATTACTTACCTTTGCCTTTGAGAAATTTCAGTTCCTTGATGATTATAGAACAAGGAGAGAAAAGATTCTTTGGAAAAGTACCAGTATGGTTTGGGAAGGTCTGCCATAGTTAATTGCTCTAATCCTACGTTCCAATAAGTCCTATGGAAGCATACCATTGAATTTGTGCTTTCTCTGAAAGATTTACAATTTTGGACCTTTTTTCAAATAACATATGGGAGAGAGCACAGCATGCTTTTTCAAGGTTAGACTAGGGATATCCCCTCAATTTTAAAATTGGTTTGTTATTTATTCCCTTTCCATCAAGGAGTATCACATATAGTTAATTTTCAACTATCAGTTCATCAAAAAAGTCTATTTACCAAATTCTGTTTATAAATAAACTACTTAGTGGATAGTTCTTTATCTATCATTCTCATTATCATATAAAAAACATAAAACTAAATATGTAATAATTAAATAATTAGGATAAAGTCTATATAGACAGCATTAAGTCTTTTAATGAAAAAAAAAAAATTACAATTCAACTAAAGAATCCCTAAGCAAGCCCTAGCAAAAAGTATGGAGGGAAATAATATTACTAGGTGTATATTTTTAACCATCACAAATAATACACTTTTTGTGAGGAAGTTCTATTGTCCCTAGCAAAAAGTATGGAGGGAAAAATTTCCCTCCAAAAGTTTTGATATTTTAATGATTATTTGCAAAGGTCAATCTCAATCCTCACAAATAATTATTATTAGTGAGGGCATTTTATTAACCCTCACAATAATATCCTTTTCACGAAGGATTTTCATTGCCCCTTGCAAATAATTTGACGAAAACTTTTATCTCCAAAAAAAAGTTTATATTTTAATGATTATTTATGTTGGGGCTTCTGAGAGCTTAAGTAATTGCGGGGGGGAAAAAATTAGAGTTGTTGCACTAAATGTTTTAGTTGCACTTACTCCCTTGTTGATCCTTGATAAGGGGAATTTTTAATTGAAAAAATAAAATTTGATCTCCAAAGACCCGTCAGCTCTATTATGCATACTGAAGGTAGTAAGCTGAAGGGTAAGCTGAAGATAGTAAGCTGAAGGTAGTAAGCTGAAGGGTAAGCTGAAGATAGTAAGCTGAAGGTAGTAAGCTGAAGATAGTAAGCTGAAGGTAATAAGCTGAAGGGTAAGCTGAAGATAGTAAGCTGAAGGTAGTAAGCTGAAGGGTAAGCTGAAGGCAGTAAGCTGAAGATAATAAAGCTGACGACCCTAAAGCTGACGACCTTAAAGCTGACGACCCTAAAGCTGACGACCTTAACGAGGTCGTAGGCAAAGCTGACGACCCTAACGAGGTCGAAGGCAAAGCTGACGACCCTAAAGCTGACGACCTTAACGAGGTCGTAGGCAAAGCTGACGACCCTAAAGCTGACGACCCTAGCGAGGTCGAAGGCAAAGCTGACGACCCTAAAGCTGACGACCCTAACGAGGTTGAAGGCAAAGCTGACGACCCTAAAGCTGACGACCTTAACGAGGTCGTAGGCAAAGCTGACGACCCTAACGAGGTCATTTCTTTTCTATGCTTGGATTTAGTGAAATTATTGTTCTATCTTGATCTCTCAAACAACCAGCTATTTGGAGCCCTCCCTGATTGTTTCATGCAATGGCAAGCAGTAATAGTTCTAAATTTGGCCAGTAATAATTTTTTTGGAGAAATTCCCAGGTCTTTGGGCTCTTTGATAGAACTTAGGGTACTAGATTTGAGCAACAATAGCTTCTTGGGAAAATTACCAGGGTCATTACGAAATTGCGCAATGTTGTCATTTTTAAATCTGAGAGACAATTCATTTTCGGGAAAACTTCCAGCTTGCATGGGAGAAAGCTTGTTGTCTTTGGTCATTCTTAATCTTCACTCCAATAAGTTTCATGGATGCATACCACTACAACTATGCCGGTTAGCACATAGTCAATTCCTCGACTTGTCTCAAAACAACATTTCTGGAAATATTCCTCGATGCCTTTATAATTTGACTGCCATGGCTTTTAAAAATTCAAATAATAAGCCAACTAATATAGCTGATTTAGTATATTTGGATGGCACTCAAGTTACATTTCTAAATGGGGGTCGGGTCAATTATATTTTCAATACAAATGTTAGTTGGAAAGGACACTCTTACATCTATGGAAGGAATTTTGGACAGATAAGCAGTATCGATCTCTCAAGTAATAAATTAACTGGAGAAATTCCAGTAGAGATTTTCAACCTTATAGAGTTGAAAACATTGAACTTAGCAGGAAACACTGAACTTAGCAGGAAACACATTGACAGGATTAATTCCTCAAGAAATTGATAATTTGGAATAGATAGAATCCTTAGATTTGTTAAGAAATCAACTTTTTGGTTCAATTCCAGCTAGCATTGGTGATTTGCATTTTTTGAGTTTCTTGAACTTGTCATATAACAAATTGTCATGAAGAATTCCAACAGGCCCTCAAATCCAGATTGCTAACCCTTTTGGATTGGTAATCTTGCACTCTGTGGTCCTCCACTTACACTGAAGTGTCCAGGAGATGTGGAACCAAATGCTGAGTCAACTAAAGGTGGCAATACAAACTATCAAGAAGATGAAGATGAATTTTGGAAATGTCTTTATATGGGCATGGGACTTGGATTCATGGTAGTTTTTTGGGGAGTTTGTGGCTTTTTAACGTTGAACTGTTCTTGGAGACATCTATATTTCCGGTTGTTGAGCAACTTGAATGATTGGTTCTACCTGACAATGATACTGAATATTGCAAGATTGCAAAGGATGCTTCAGACCTAATAAGGCAACTGCTCTGTCACTAAAGGTTCGAGAAGATTTTTCGATTTAGATATTTCTCTAATTATTTCTTTTCTTGAATTGGTTTTAATTTTTCAAACTAATATTTGTTATTTTACCTTGTGTAGGTCTCGACAATAAGAAAAAAAATACTTTATCCAAGGTTACGTGTGTGACATGCCTATGATTTTACATGCTTTCTTATGTTCATGGATCCACATCCACGCTATGGTGGAAGCTTAATTTGGATTACACTTGATCTTAAAATTCTAGTAAAATGAGATTGTGTAATTGTTTTTAAAATAGTTTGTGTGGCAGGACTTGAAATTGCTTTGTTCATGGTATTTATGTTTTTGTTGGGCCCATATTAAACTTAGGGTTCGTTTGGATACAACTTATTGTTGCTGAAAATACTGTAGCAAAATAATTTTTAAATGTATGAATAGTGTCGTGCGACCCATTTTTAATATTTTTTTAATGCGTAAACAGTGCATGAACAGTGTGTGAATAGTGCATGCACTGTTCATGCACAGTGCTTTTTGTCTCTCAAAGTCCAACAATGCGGGCCAAAAAAAAAAAAAAGAAAAAAAAAAGGAGAAAACGCAAGGCAGAAACGCAACGCAACTTTTAGCTGTATCCAAACCAATACTTAATTATCATTGAT
Organism: Quercus suber; assembly: GCF_002906115.3. Classification (NCBI taxonomy): domain Eukaryota; kingdom Viridiplantae; phylum Streptophyta; class Magnoliopsida; order Fagales; family Fagaceae; genus Quercus; species Quercus suber. Next base: position 340,624 of record NW_027070099.1, read on the forward strand.
ATTATCTCCTATGGATGGGATTTTGAAAGTTTCTCTCTCTCTCTCTCTCTCTCTCTCTCTCTCTTTAATATTTCGAATATGGGTTGTATATTCTACTTTTCTTTTCTTTTCTTATTTATTTTTTCCAAGTTTTTTTTTCCAGGTTTTTTTAGTTGTAATCCTTTCAGGCCAGCTACCACAGTGATTTTTGTTTTCTTTGAATACCTAGCATTAGCATTATGAAGTCGCTTTAAGGCCCATTTAGATTGAGAGGAGAGGGAGAGGGAGTGGAGAGGAGTAGAGTAGAGTTGACTAAAAATATGCTAATTTTAAACCAATTATATTCTACTATACTCTACTCCTCCTTAATTCAAACGGACCTTAGTTTCTCTTTGTTCTCAATGTCACTAGAAATAAAAAAAAAGTGTCCTGAAAAAATCAGGGATGGGAAGTTTGACTTCATTAGTCACAAGAGATGGTGAAAGCAAGAGAGTTTAAATTCACTAAGCTAAGGATCATGGTAAAAATCACTCTTTTATATACTCTAATAAAATATATTAGATTTATTTTATAAAACAATAAAGACTAACAGGACTAGGTTCTAAGTGAAATCTAGTGCCATTAAATCACAGGAAGCAGAGTAATACATGATTATTCTAAGTTCCAATGCAAAAAAATAAATATCGATTCCTATGTAATCTAAACAGTGAACAGATAGATGGGTTAATTACTTTATAGTTTATACAGTAAAATTGATCGAAGCCAAAGTAAATATTGTAAACACCAAATAAAATGAGGACTATGCCTTAAGGATCAAAATAAATGAAATTTGTATAAACAAGATTAATCAAAGTCATAGATTATAAAGAAAGTAACTTATTGGCATAAACACCTTCCAAAGTCCTACAAACTAACGAAATCTACTAAGGATTACAATTGGATACCATATATTTGTCATCTTGCAAATTGGGTCCTGATTTCCCAAAATGGTTGAAATCAAAGAAGGCTCACCAACCTTGATATCTCCGGTACCAGAATTTCAGATACCGTCCCTTTGTGGTTTTGGGACCGACCTTCTGATTTATTCTATTTAAATCTTTGCTGCAACCAAATTAAGGGCAAGTTACCAAATCTATCAATTAAATTTTTAGCGATTCCTGCTTTTGCCTTTGATTTGAGCTCAAACAATTATGAGGGCCTACTGCCACTAGTTTCTTCTAATATATAAACATTAAATCTCTAAAACAATAAATTTTTGGGACTAAATTCTTATCTATGCACGGCTGTGGTGAGATCATTGAGTTGCCTTTATCTCTCAAACAACAGGCTATTTGGAGGCCTCCCCAATTGTTTAATGCAGTGGCTATTTGTGCAAGATTATGTGTGTGATGTGCCTATGATTTTACATGCTTTTCTTATGTTCATGTTCATGGATCCACATCCATGCTACGGTGGAAGCTTAATTTGGATTACTCTTCATCTTAAAATTCTAGTAGAATGAGATTGTGTGTTTTCTTTTTCTTTTTCTTTTTTGAAATCAGTTTCTGCGTGGCAGGACTTGGAGTTGCTTTCACTAAATTTCTTGTACTAAAATCCATAAATAACCAAGTATCTTCAGAATATATTTTAATTAATTGTGCCCCAATATTAAACTTAATAATCACCCAAGGATGGCATTTCAAAAGTTTTTTTTTTTTTTTTTTGGTTGAATATTTCGAATATGGATTGTACATTCTACTTTTTAATTAATTTTTTTTTTTATAAAGTTTTTCTTCCAATTTTCAAGTTGTAATCTTTTAGTCTTTAGCCAACTAGCACAGTGTTGGTCCATTCTTTAGGCTAGCACCAAGTTAGGCCAGATCTTCAGATTTTCAAGTTGTAATCCAATTACTTAAGTATTTATCTGCATTTTAGTAATATACATTAAAAATATATTACTGCAACATCTTTTTTTTTTCTTGAGAGAGAGTTTTAACCTATGGCGTCAGCTCTTGATAATAGCTCTTTAATTATCATCAAACTAAAATACTAATCAGTTTTTTGTGTAAGCGAGAATTGAAGAGAAATCCAAGTCCTACAAGTTGTGATTGGTAGAACATATATAAAGTGAAACATAAAGTGGAGCACAAAATGTAATACAGAGGATTTGTATTCGATGTAGCTGCACTTGAAAATATAAATATAGCTACCAATCTTTCTTCTAAAAGTCTCCCTTACCACACTAGCTGTTCCCAACATATATAATTGAATGTCAAGCAAAGTTTAGGTATGATTTCAACCATGTTATTGCTTGATATGACAGATGGAATGAAGAAGATTTTATCTTCCCACAAGTATAATTAAATTAAACTATGTAACTCATTGATTCATAAAACTACATGGTTGAAATTAATTAACCTATGATATCACAATTAAATTTAGAAAATGTTAAAGTTACTATCAATTGTACTATGCAAGTTTTACAAATGCGACAACGGATGTTAAAATAATCAATCGAAAGTGAAAAAAAAAAAAAAGATACAAAAGAAGAAGAAGAAGAAGAAGAAGAAGAATTGGGGGCAAAGGCAGCATAGCAAGAAGTCCAACATTTCTGCAAACAAATTATTTGACTCCTTTTGGGCTGTCTCTCACCAATTAAGAAAAAGTTCTACATGCCCACATTACTGCTTTCTCAATTTGTAAATGTGATTCACACAAAATGAAGGTGAAAATAACCAAATACCACATTTTTACAAAGTTTGTGGCAATCTAGCATTGTTTCAGTAATATTTAGCAATCTACCACTTTTTTTGTACTCGAGCTTCATAAAATTGAATTCTAAGTAGTACTCAAGTTCAATGAACTTGAGTTTCTAGTGAGTTTGCCAGCATGGCACTGGCTAAGCTGGATTTTGCACATTAAAAAATGCCACCTGGTACTTGATGGTCTCAGACTCGAGTACTGTGTGGACTAAACTAGATTTCCCAGGACTCGGGTACTGTGTAATTTTACATACACAGTACCTGAGTTCCTCAAACGTGAGTTTGGATTGGGTTTTGTAGTCCACTATACTCGAGTTCAATGAACTCGGGTTTGGCTCGGTTACTTACTCCATCAAACTTGAGTTCATAGAACTTGAGTACTATGTAAATTTTTTCAATCTCACTCGGTCCAACTCTCAATTTCCCTCTTGCTCTCACACTCTCCCTCTCCGTCTCAGTTTTTAATCTCACTCACTCACTCACTAGCCCATTTAGCTTGAGGGTCCATGGCCACTTTTTCCCACTAATCTCTCTATATTGAACCTCTCCAAAAATCGATTTTCCTAGTCAATTTTGTTTGTTTGTAATATTAAGGGTAAGTTGCAAATTGCACCCCTAAAGTTTGGGGGTGATTGGATTTTACACATTGAAGTTTTAGAATTTAGATTTTACCTCCTGAAGTTTGGGGTGTTTGGATTTTACACCTTGACATTTCAGAATTTGGATTTTAACCCCTAAAGTTTGTGAGTGTCTGGATTTTAGACACAAAAATTATGAAATTTTAGGGTGTAAAATCTAAATACCCCACAACTTTAGAGGCTAAAATCCAAACGCCCCTAAAATGTAAGAGCTAAAATCCAAATTCTAAAACGTCAGACTGTAAAATCTGAAAGCTCAGATTTGTGTAAATACACAAGAGATTGTTTAGACCCCCAAATTAAAATGACGACTAGATAGCTTTTATTTTAACTTATACTAAGTGCGGGACAAGAGTCAAGAAGTGCAAATAACCGTTGTCACTACCCTAAGCCATATTTATCCATTATCAATGATAAAAGGAAAGCTTAAGAGTAAGAAAGAGAGATGCAAACACAAGATAACGCCGAGACGTGTTGTCGAAGACAAAACAGAAGAACTTGGTAAAAAAGCTCTCCGCGACCCTCCAAATCGAAATCAATCCACTAGAGATTAAACTTGGAGTGCATGAATAACAAAATATCCTCCAAGCCTAGTCTACCCCATGTACTTGAGCCCTCCAATCTCCTGCTACCAACTGACTTCTCGGAGCCTTGTCTTCTCTACCTTTCCAGATCCCGCAATTTAACCTGATTGCATTTGCCAATGAATGGCTCCTTCTAATGCTTTCCAACAGCACCAAATTCTCACTTTACACTTAGAATGGGTGTGGTAAGTGTTTGGGCTAGCAACCTCTCAAGGATATAGAGATAGAGAGGTAGGAGTTGAGGAAAACCACAAGGAAATGTGTAGATGATTGTGGGTATAACAATCTCTAACTCTCAATTGTATTTTCTAGGGTTTTCTCCCTAAAAAGCACTCCTTACAATTTGTGGGTAATGATGGTATATATAGTGTGTGTAAAGACTTGGTAAACCAAATCATAACTTTTTTGCCAAACAGAGAGTTTCACGAGTACTTCATGGGATGGCTTTTAACGCGAGACACTCGCGAAAATCTCCAGCCTAGCATGACTCTTCATCTTCCAGTTATGTTCTTTACACGAGGCTCTTTCACGGGTCAGCTTCTCGCGAGACACTCGCGAAAACCACTTGTTCATTCTTTGGAGCTTGAGTCTTCACACTCATCCCTTACAATTAGAAACCCACATACATACAGGGAAAAATGGTTGAAGAAATTACAATAAAATTTGGCATGGAATTAAAGCCAACACAAAATAGTTGTAAATCACAACTTTACAAAATCCAAACTCCCCTAAACATTAGAGGTAGGGGTGTCCAGCCAGACCCGAAACCCGACCAACTCGCCCAATCTAGCTAACCCAGCCCGAAAACCGTTCGACCCGACGTCGGCGACGATCGGCAGCGGGTCTTCGCCTAGAAAACCCGAGACCGGCGGGTCGGTTGACGGATTTGAACATGAAAAACCGATTTTCAACTAACCCGACCGGAAAACACATTAGAATTTCAATTCTCCGCCGATTAGAGTGGGTAGCCGGCCTCATTTTATCCGATCTGTCGAGATCCAGTGAGATCTCTTCGAGATCCGCCAAGATCTCGTCGAGATCTTGCCCGATCTCTTCGACTTACATTGAGAATCGGCCTGATCTCATTGAGATCTCGCCGGATCTCTTCGAGATCTGGCCTGATCTCGTTGAGATCCGGCCTAATCTCATTGAGATCTGCCAAGATCTCTTTGAGATCCAGTCAGATCTAGCAAAAACCAGATATTTTGGCAACACCGATGATGATTTTTGCAAAATCCGGCGATGATTCACACAGTTTGAAACCGACCGATACCCGACCAGAAACCGATGACATCCAACCACTCGATCCGCTACCTCCGGCGGGTCAGCAGCGGGTCCACATTTAGGAGACTCGAAGTGATCAGGTCGGTTCTGGGTTGGGCACAAACTTGACCCGGACCGACCCGTGGACAGCCCTGATTAGTGGGTAAAATCCAAATTTTAAAATTTCAGGGTGTAAAATCCAATCACCCTTAAACTTTAGGGGTGTAATTTGCAATTTATCCTAATATTAATGGTGGGTTATTAAAATGCCTAGACCTATCAGATAACTTATTATCCAAATGACTTGACAATTGTTTTATGCATTAGCCTAACCTAGTTATTTTTAGTTTGCTGGCAACAATTTCTATGGGGAAGTTCTAAGCTCTTTGGGTTCATTGTCTGAGCTCAAAATGTTGGATCTGCATATTGCTTACCTTTGCCTTTGAGAAATTTTAGTTCCTTGATGATTATAGAACAAGGAGAGAAAAGATTCTTTGGAAAAGTACCAGTATATATGTAACACCCCAAAATTTTGACACCAAGTTAATAATTATACATAAATTATATGGAGGTTTACAATTAAATGGATTAAATTGAATTGGGCCTAAGATATTAAAAATAAGATAAATATTATGAAATATGAAGTCCAAGTGAAGTTGCATAAGTAAATATATGGGTCTTGATAACCCTAGCATTTTACCTTTTAAGTTACACGTGTAAGTACATAAGAAGTTCCTTTTGTTTTCAGCCGCAACACACGATTGAGCTGTCTCCTTTCTTCTCTACGGCTGTGCACAAGTATTTCAGGTATGGTTGCCTTGCTCAAATTTTAGAAAGGTGAAAGATTTATAGAGTGGGAATTATTCTATGGCTAATAATTGTCCTCACATGGGTCCGTGCATTTGTTCTTTTGGTACCAAGTAAAACAACTGTCATTGGGTTCATAAAATCTAAAACTATCATCTATATTGATGGGAAAGCCGACTAGGATGATTACAATATTATAATAGGAATTGTATATATAGCCATATGGTCCTCTAGGCTTCGAAATTGAATTGACCGAACTATAGTATATGGCTAGAAATCGTCCCACGTTTTCAGGGAGGAATTTTGCTTGAAATTGCTTTAGTTTCTAATAGGACAAAAGGCATGACTTCATAAAATCTACCCTAGCAATATATTAAAGGAAAAAGGAAATTCTAAGCTTAAGTTCTGATCTCAACAACCCTCACGTAGCCTTATATCATGGGAAAGGATGTCCTATGGTTATTATTATATTAGGCTAGGAGTGATGGATATAGCTACATGACAAGAAGGGATGTGAATTGTAGATTGATGAGATTTCCCTTATTCAGCCATTTTGAAGTCTTGAATATCCATGATTATATCAATGGAAAAATCTGATTAGGCAGCAGTATTTTTAAGTCCAAAAATCTTATCAAAGCTGAAAGTGTATTGGATAGTTAAGTGAATAAATAGAGGATTTTGGATATATCAATATTGTCTAGGATAAAACCACTTAAGTGTGAAAATAGATTTTTAAGTGGGAAATTGTGTATTGATGAACCTATTTTTTTGGTGTTGTTAGGTTCTAATTCTACTGAATTGTTGTTGTAAGGTTGAATTTTATCAACCATCTTGTTGGCTTTATTTCATGCCAATTTGCTTGTAATTTAGCACTTAGTAGTTAGTAACCCCGTATTTAGGTGGGATTCATGTAAGGGTAGTGTGTGTGAGAGAGTGTGAAGAATTGCTTAACAAGGTGCAAAGAAGCAGGGACTCGTGGCTAGGACTCGCGACTGACTCGCGACTGACTCGCGGCTTGCAAGCCGCCAACTGCTGCACACGTGAGAAGCATGCAGGGAGGTGAAAGGTCACGCCAGCTGTCACACTACAGGACAAAAGTTCCAAGCTGGCTAGGCCATTAGCTCGCGACTTAGACTAGTCGCGAGGCCAAGCCGCCAACTCACCATGTTTGGAAAAAACTGACTCTTCATATTCCAAACACACACCACTATATATAGACCCTTATACCCATGAAATGTAGAGAGCTTCTAGAGAGAATTTTGAGAGAGAAACCCTAGAGAAAAACAAGATTGCCTCATCCCTAATCTTCACTAAGAGATTCTTCAAATTTCTCTACTCTCTTCTTCTCTATTGATACATCCTTGAGAGGTTATTGACCAAATCTTTTTCTCATCACACCCACGTCTGTGAGAAGGTATTTTGGTGCTAAGGGAAGCAGTTTGGAAGGAACCAATAGTTATTGGTTGATGCTATGGGTAATAGCGGAATCCGATAAGCTAGAAAAGAAAAAGGTTCGGCGCAATCTCGTTGGAGCAGGAAGCTTGGAGGGCTTAGGTACCTGGGTAGATTAGGCTTAGAGGGTCTATTGCTGTTCATGTATCCCAACTACATTTTCTAGTGGATTATTGACCGCTTGGAGGGTGGTGGAGAGGTTTTACGCCGAGGGCTTCGGCTTCCTCTTCGATAACACATCACGTGTTGTCCTTGTGTTTGCATCTCTCTTCCCTTATCTTTGCCTTTTATTTTCTGCTGTGGATGTGATTAGAATTGGCTTAGATTGTTTATCAATTCTGTGATTGGCTTATGTTCATGTTTCGCACATTAATTGTATGATAATAAGCTTGAATTGATAATTTGTAATTTGGGGTCTAAACATTCAAGGGTGTTTTACACACATATTGAACATTCAGTTGTGATTCAAGGGAGGTTGATTTCCTTTATTTTTACAACTAAGAGGTAAGTGGTGTTTACTAATTTTGGGGGTTTTTCCAAAACAGTGTTGATTATTATTCTATTTTATATCAAAGAAATATGTTGATATTCTATATATAAATTGATATTTTATGAATGCTTGATGTGCACATTGACTATTCGTTTGATAAAAAACTTGTGGGACAACCTAAATTTATTTAAACTTGTATATGTGAATATATCCTTATATTTTTAAGAATTATGAATTGATTATTTTTGTGAACATCTTGAATGGATTATTTTTGTGAGCATCTTGAAATGTGATTTGAAAACCTATGGCAAGTCATGATTAAAAGCTCAGTATTGGATTTAGTCCTTAACAAGGGACAATCATACTGCAGCTAGTCCTTAGCAAGGGGCGGTCCCAGAAAAGGGGACCATGCACATTTGATAGCTCCTTAACAAGGGAGTGTACTATTGATGATCCAAAAAGGAAGTTCCTTAGCAAGGGTGTGCACCTTTAGGTTCCAAAGGAACCATCCTTAAGAAAGGAGATGAAAAGGAGGTTCCAGTCCCAAAAAGGGGACAACACAACCTTGTCAACAGGGCGTAAACGTTGACCACGAGAAAAGTTTAGGAAATTGTTTATTATATGATGATATTGATATATGTATTATGATGGCTCACAATATAAAGATATTTTCTTTTTATATATGAAATATTTGATGATGAAATATTGATGAGTTATAAGTTATGAAATTTTTGTAAAAATTATTTATTTGAAAGGCTTGTTCCCACACCCCAATGTTAGTGAATTCCACTTATTGAGTTATCTTAGCCCCTTTATTTCCCCTTATAGATACATTAGAAGGATTTATTGGAGTAAAGATTCTTGGGAGATAGCAGTTACAAACTATTTTGTGGAACTGAGGATTTTATTATTATTTTTATGGTATTAAACATTGTATTGGAGAATTATTTTGAGGATGTTTTATCTTTGGTGAATTAGGAAAAGGCCTCTACACATTAAAGGGAGGTCATTCCTTATAAACACATTCCCATGTGCTTCCCTAGGCGATGTGGGATTCCATAGAATGGAAGACCCCCCTTTTTGGGTCACTATAATACGGGTTCTAAAGCAGACAATATCTACATAGTTGGGGTGGGGTTGTTACAGATGGACCATCTGTAACGAGTTATAGATGCCCACCCCACTTGTGTAGATATTGTCCACTTTGGGGCCTCATACCCCTCACGGTTTTGTCCTCCCCCAAAGCACACAGTAGTGGGGGAAAAGGGCCTCTACTAGCAACTTGGGCCAACCTGTCCAACAGTCGGGCAGGAGCTTCATCCAAAGGATCAGTTCGTGTCACCCTAGGACGTTCATTATTTCTCACGTCTTGAGTGACTTTAGCCTCAGTATCAACCCTTACTTTGGCTGGCCTTCACAAATTAACAATAGGTTCCTCGCTATTGGAATTAGCTACTCTCTTCTTTTTGGGTGGCATGATACCTAGTTAACAAAGAAATCAAGAAATATAGATGGTGCAACAATTATTATTACTAAACATAAGAAGTAACATTGCTAAGATTATTCTAAATTTCTCATCAAACATAACCTAAATACCAAATGCTTTGACAAAAATCAAGATCATAGCCTAGTTTCAAGTGTCTATAAAATCAAAACCTAGTTTTCAAGTGTCTACAGAATCATAACCTGGCTCTGATACCATCTGTAACGATCCTGCCCTAACTGTGTAGATATTGTCCGCTTTGAGACCCATACCCCTCACGGTTTTGTTCTCCCCCAAAGCACACAACAGTGGGGGAAAAGGCCTCTACACATTAAAGGGAGTTCATTCCTTATAAACACATTCTCATGTGCTTCCCTAGGCGATGTGGGATTTCATGGAATGCAAGAGCCCTCTTTTTGGGGTCATTACATAATTGTTCCAATCCTACGTTCCAATAAGTCCTATGGAAGCATACCATTGCATTTGTGCTTTCTCTGAAAGATTTAAAAATTTTGGACCTCTCTTCAAATAACATTTGGGAGAGCACAATAGGCTTTTTCAAGGTTAGACTAGGGATCCCCTCAATTTTAAAATTGGTTTGTTATTTATTCCCTTTCCATCAAGGAGTATCACATATAGTTAATTTTCAACTATCAGTTCATCAAAAAAGTCTATTTACCAAATTCAATTTATAAATAAACTCCTAAGAGGATAGGTCTTTATCTATCATTCTCATTATCATATAAAAAACATACAACTAAATATGTAATAATTAAATAATTAGGACAAACTCTATATAGATAGCATTAAGTCTTTTAATGAAAAAAAAAAAAAAAAAACTTACAATTCAACTAAAGAATCCCTAAGCAAGCCCTTTAGGGCTATCACTTTATCCCAATGTCCACACATTCACCACTTGCTACAGCCCAACTCATAATCACAAAACTGCCAAATCGTCAAAAAAGGTAAATCCCGGTTCTTCTGTTTGTCTAATTTGATTGATGCTTTTGTAGCAAAATGGTGTTACATGTGCCCTTTTGTTAGTCGATTAGTTTTTATGAACACAACAAAATTTCATAGCAAGCTAATGTGTTAATCTATTATATGTTAAAATAAAATTATATTAGAATGCATCACAACTCAAAACAAAAGTGTTGTGGAGATGTTGTGAAATTTTATTGTGCCCCTATACTTTTTTTTTTTCTTTTTTGGAGAAACAAACACACACACACACAGAGGGGAGAGGGAAAGAGGTTCTAACACAAAGGCACACCACAACTCCATTCAAAAGCTATATTAACTTTTAAGGGAGGGTGGGCCAAGTTATACTACACACAACACACTCTCTTAAGCAATATGGGACAGTTACCCGTTCTTTTTTTCTTTTTGAGAAACAAACACACACACACAGGGGAGAGGGAAATAGGTTCTTTTCTTTAGTTTTAGTATGCCTTAACTATTAGCATCTGTATAACATTGATTCTAAACGTAATCTTATCATTGATTGAGACTAAAATCATGGACATAAAATTATGGACAACATAATTGTCCATGATTTGTGCTAAAAAAAAAAAAAATTGTCCATTATTTTGGTCTCAGTCAAGATCCTTTGTCCCTGTTAGGTGAGAAATTATAAGGTCCACATGGTGGACAAGTGACGTGGTTCACCATTCCACTAAAATATTCACATTTGTTTAAAATTGTTGAGTTAGAATTTTTTTTTTTTTAAAATAGAAGCTGATTACTGACTTAGCAATTTTAAACAAGTGAGAATCTTTTAGTGGAATAGTAGATAAGTGATGTGGTCCACTAGAGGACTGTATAATTTCTCCTGTTAGGTCAACTATTTAAGTCTACATATTCAAGGCACATGTATGTTCACATGTAAAGAAAATTGCATTTTGTATACTATTTTTTATATTTCACATTATGCTCCATCAATCAATCATGATAAAGGAAAATTAGCAACCGAAGAGAAACACAACTTTCAACTTTGGGTTCAACATTTTCCTTTCAAATTTTTTTTTTCTATACGGTCTCCCTTGCCTTTTTTCTTCTTTTCTTTTTGATCCCTTGCCTACTTTTATCTTTTGCATCCAAATGCAAATTTTCCAAGTGCTTTTGCTTGCGTGGGGAGTAGTTTAAACGGTAAAAGTGTCATTTTTTTGTTTCTTAGAGCATTCGCATCAGCTCTTGTAAATTCTATGTCTATTTTACATGAAAAAACCTATTTTTTCTATTTTACACGACCACTTTTACAATACACCCACATCAGTTTACCTATTTTCCACATTTATTCAATAAAATATTCCCTATTTTACAATTTTTTTTATTATTACTCCCTCACTGCCCCTCTCTCTCACAGACCCACTGCCACCATCACCACCATCATCAGCAACAAAAAGCCATTAACCCACACAAATCAACCAAAATCAACATCAGATCAACAGCCACCATCATCACCGCCCAGCCACCATCACCACCCACACAGATCAACCAAAATTAAAGAAAAAGCAACATCAAATCAACCCCAATCTCCACCTAAAATCAAAGAAAAAATCATTGATCGATCATCGTCGCCATCGACCTCGCCACGCTCATCGACCATCGACCATCGATCGACCTCGCCGCGATCAACCTCGCCATGCTCATCGCCGCCATCGATCATCGCTGCCATCGATCATCGCTGCCATCGATCATCGCCGCCATCGATCATCGATCATCACCGCCACGTTGTGACCCACAGCGCCGATCTCGCCACGCTGTGAACTCCGGTGGCATGCTGTGAACTCCGGTGGCATGCTTTGAACGAGAGAGTGAGAGATGTGAGATAGGTAGAGAGAACTGAGGATGAAAGTTGTGGAGAGAAAGAGAGGGCAGTGTCTGAGATAGATAGAGAGGGAGCTGAGTGGCAGTGAGAGAGAGAGAGAGAAAAAACTATTAAAAAAATAAATACATGAGCTACAGTACCCGTGTAAATTTACACGGGTACTGTAGCTCGTTTATAGTTTTACACATATTTGAATGATTTTAAAAGAGCTAATGTAAAGGGTTTTTTGGTGCAAAATGTGTAAAAGTGATCAAAATGTGTATTTTACATATTTATAAAAGACCTGATGCGAATGCTCTTAAACTGCATATTTACAATGATGCCAAACCAAGTTATTCGTGAATCAATTCTTCTACAACCACACACTTTGCTACAACTTTTATCACAATTTGCATCTGTTAACTTGTGATTGGATCATGTCACTTACACATGGGTCCACCCTTGGTACTTGATAAAAAGTAATCCAATCACCACTTAACAAGTGCAAGTTGTGAAAAAGTTTGGTAAAGTATGTCCCTTACCTTCTAGAATCTCAAAACCATCCATTTATAGTCTTGTTCAGAGATGCTATTTTGTACTTCTAATTTATTGAAGTTCCTCTTCATTGATTCTTTTAAGGGGAAAAAAAATAAAGTTTATCTTGATTGAAAGTGTAAAAGGTATATATTTACATTAAAAACTCCTTGGTGCATTTGGTTGTTGTAGTAGGGGACAGTCCATGGAACATGAATCTGAAAGGGATCCTAGAAGAAAGAAAAGACTTTCTCTCGATGGCGAAATGGAGAGAAAAATTAAGGATCTCTATGAGAAGTAAGTGCTTTAATTTAGCTGTTTTATTTCTTACAAATGTTCCTAAAACAGCACTACGATTATTGTAATTATACCTGATACTATTTGAAGCATACGAAACGTTTGATGGGTTTTATCGATTGTGTATTGTTTCATTTTTCTTCTGATTTCTAAACTTTTTGCTCAAGTCTTTTCTGAACAAATGTGGCCTTTTTAGATTCAAAGATGATCAGCATTGTAGTCGTCTTATTGCTGAAGTTCTAGAACCTGATGGTAAAGTTTCACCAGCACAAATTTCTAATAAGCTTAGACAGCCAGGACTGAAAGTTGCACCAAGGAAAAAGATGCGCTATGATGATGACCATGATGGAGATGGAAAAGCGGTGGAAAAAGTTAGTAATCTCCACAACTCAGATGATATGGAGGGAAGTTTATTGAGGCCTTTTTAAGTACTATAAGAAATTTGTACTTTATGAATGTTATAGATAATATTTGCGTTGTATAAGATTGTATTCTAAAGCAGTGGCTGATAATGCAAAGCATTATCCACATAAAAGCTTCTAGTGTTATGTTTTTAGTCTGAAATCTTTGTTTATTCATTTTCCCTTCTATATTTTGGAAAAGTCTCTGATACCTCCCTTACTATATTTCTGTAGGCACAATATTAGATTAAGTCTCCTTTTACATCAAATATACTAAAAAGTTGATAAAGATGTGATGGAATATGTTATTTTGTTATTATTTGAATTTTTATATAAAAAAAGTTTGGGCTTTGCTTGATCCTCACAGATTCAAAGAGCATAAGAGGTGTAGCTACATGATTGCAAATGCATTGGATGCAGATAATAAATTCACAGCTGTTCAAGTTTCTCATAAGCTTAAGCAACTTGGTTTACGAGTTCCTCAACAGAAGAAGTTTGAAGCCAAAATGCCTATAAAAAATGAGAATTCTAATAGTTTGTTCACAGACAAAGCACATGACCTTGACGATGAAACATTGTTATCGTTATTGAATAGGTAATATTATATTCATAGGCAGTTTCCTCAATCCTGTGCTATTCATATTTGGATTTTGTTGCTCTTCTTAGATTGAAACATTAGGGTTTCTTGATGTGCACCCCTGTATACTTATCCCAGTAATTAAATTCATTCTTTTTGGTATTAAGTTCAGTAAGTATTCCAAACAGTTCCGTACATTCCTTTTAATGGGTTTGGTGGCATGAGTCAAGCTTTAATTTTGGGGAACCCTATCAATGTGAGGTTGTGAATAGGTGGGATACTCATTTGAGAAGTATGTTGCTTTGTCATGTTCTTGACTTAGTTTAGTCATCATTTAGTTATTGTAGGTAGCCACATTTCTTTTAACTTCTCCACTATGTTTGGTATTATAATCCTTAATATGAAATTGGGCATTTTCAAATTCCATTGACACAAGTTGTTATTTTCTTGCTTAACATCTCAAGATGTTTTTACAATTTTGTTTTGTTTCTTGTGGTTGTAGTTTCAAGTCTGTAATTCTGTTGATCTTTGAATCGGTCTTTTTATCAAACTGCTCATCCATCCAGGCATCATCATTTATCTCCACATTTCTGAACCTTCCTCTTTGTCTTTTTCATTTATATGTTTATTTTTTAAAATTTCCCATCAGTCAAACCATAGGGCATGGCTGTTTTAATGTCAGATATTTGGTTTTCTCTTACTGATGGACGTGCAATTGCCAAAATCATCCCTTTATTATATTTGTATTTTCTCTGACTTTTTCCCTACGTATATGAATTTTCATTTTCATTTTTCCAAGCTCAGATGAATTTGACATCTCTTGTCAAATATTGCTGGATTTCCTGATGTTACTGATCTCTCTCTCTCTCTCTCTCTCTCTCTCTCTCTCTCTCTCTCTCTATATATATATATATATATATATATTAAAAAACTGTAGGCAATTAAGCAAGCTTTGCATCCTCTTTGAGATGGCTGATCATTTGATGTATTTTCTGCATGATTGGTGAGAGCATTTATAGTGATAAAGAGTCACTTCGAAAATTGTGAGCATTTATAATAGTGATTTAGTCTAGGCTGGAAGTATGCTAAGATATAGTTGTGTAAAGAAGAAAAGAGAAGGGAATTGAAAAGGGCAGGCAATTGAAGGGTCAGAAATTCTGAATAGCCAATTGAATTGATGGGAGGCAGTTGAAAGGTTTGAAATTCTGAATGGCTAATTGAATTGATGAGAGAGAGAGAGAGAGAGAGAGAGAGAGAGAGAGGACTACTGTTAAATGATAAGGTGTAAAGATGGCTAAGTTATCAAAGAAGGGCGCCACTTGGCAAGACCTAATGCTCTCTTGCACGAGGTCTCTGTTTTTATATATATATTGATTGATTGATGATTATACCTGATACTATTTGAAGCATACGAAACGTTTGATGGGTATTGTCGATTGTGTATTGTTTCATTTTCTTCTGATTTCTAAACTTTTTGCTCAAGTATTTTCTGAAAAAATGTGGCCTTTTTAGATTCAAAGATGATCGGCATTGTAGTCGTCTTATTGCTGAAGTTCTAGAACCTGATGGTAAAGTTTCACCAGCACAAATTTCTAATAAGCTTAGACAGCTAGGACTGAAAGTTGCAGCAAGGAAAAAGATGCGCTATGATGATGACCATGATGGAGATGGAAAAGCGGTGAAAAAAGTTAGTAATAACCATAACTCAGATGATATGAAGGGAAGTTTATTGAGGCCTTTGTAAGTACTATAAGAAATTTGTACTTTATGAATGTTATAGATAATATGTGCGTTGTATAAGATTGTATTCTAAAGCGGTGGCTGATAATGCAAAGCATTATCCACATAGCTTCTAGTGTTATGTTTTTAGTCTGAAATCTTTGTTTATTCATTTTCCCTTCTATTTTTTGGAAAAGTCCCTGATACCTCCCTTACTATATTTCTATAGGGACAAAAGGAAAAGAGTTTCTGCTGCACAAATTTCTAATAAGCTTAGACAGCTAGGACTGAAAGTTGCACCAAGGAAAAAGATGCGCTATGATGATGACCATGATGGAGATGGAAAAGCGGTGAAAAAAGTTAGTAATCTCCATAACTCAGATGATATGGAGGGAAGTTTATTGAGGCCTTTGTAAGTACTATAAGAAATTTGTACTTTATGAATGTTATAGATAATATGTGCGTTGTATAAGATTGTATTCTAAAGCAGTGGCTGATAATGCAAAGCATTATCCACATAAAAGCTTCTAGTGTTATGTTTTTAGTCTGAAATCTTTGTTTATTCATTTTCCCTTCTATTTTTTGGAAAAGTCTCTGATAAGTCCCTTACTATATTTCTATAGGCACAAAAGGAAAAGAGTTTCTTCTTTTAGTGAAGATCAGGAAGATATGATCAGAGCTCTATATGAGAAGTGAGTGTTGCGTAGCTTGGATTCTAGTTACAATATTAGATTAAGTCTCCTTTTACATCAAATATGCTAAAAAGTTGATAAAGATGTGATGGAATATGTTATTTTGTTATTATTTGAATTTTTAAATAAAAAAAGTTTGGGCTTTGCTTGATCCTCACAGATTCAAAGAGCATAAGAGGTGTAGCTACATGATTGCAAATGCATTGGATGCAGATAATAAATTCACAGCTGTTCAAGTTTCTCATAAGCTTAAGCAACTTGGTTTACGAGTTCCTCAACAGAAGAAGTTTGAAGCCAACATGCTTATAAAAAATGAGAATTCTAATAGTTTGTTCACAGACAAAGCACATGACCCTGATGATGAAACATTGTTATCGTTATTGAATAGGTAATAATATATTCATAGGCAGTATCCTGTGCTATTCATATTTGGATTTTGTTGCTCTTCTTAGATTGAAACATTAGGGTTTCTTGATGTGCACCCCTGTATACTTATCCCAGTTATTAAAATCACTCTTTTTGGTATTAAGTTCAGTAAGTATTCCAAACAGTTCCGTACATTCCTTTTAATGGGTTTGGTGGCATGAGTCAAGCTTTAATTTTGGGAACCCAATCAATGTGAGGTTGTGAATAGGTGGGATACTCATTTGAGAAGTATGTTGCTTTGTCATGTTCTTGACTTAGCTTAGTCATCATTTAGTTATTGCAGGTTGCTTTCACATTTCTTTTAACTTCTCCACTATGTTTGGTATTATAATTCTTAATATGAAATTGGGCATTTTCACATTCCATTGACGCAAGTTGTTATTTTCTTGCTTAACATCTCAAGATGCTTTTACAATTTTGTTTTGTTTCTTGTGGTAGTAGTTTCAAGTCTGTAATTCTGTTGATCTTTGAATCGATCTTTTTATCATACTGCTCATCCATCCAGGCATCATCATTTATCTCCACATTTCTGAACCTTCCTCTTTGTCTTTTTCATTTATATGTTTATTTTTTAAAATTTCCCATCAGTCAAACCATAGGCATGGCTGGTTTGTCAGATATTTGGTTTTCTCTTACTGATGGACATGTGCAATTGCCAAAATCATCCCTTCATTATATTTGTATTTTCTCTGACTTTTTCCATACATATATGAATTTTCATTTTCATTTTTCCAAGTTCAGACGAATTTGAAATCTCTTGTCAAATATTGCTGGATTTCCTGATGCTACTGATCTATATATATATATATTAAAAAACTGTAGGCGCAAAAAGGAGAATGAGAGGCTATTTGGTGAGCAATTACCAGAACAAGTTGAAGGATTATTGCCCGAAGATGATTCGGATGATGAACTCCTAAGCTCTGTTCTTAAGTAAATCTTTGTCTCTCTCTCATCACAAAGAATAAATATTTATAGTTGTTGGAGCTTGATTGTGTATATATTATATTGGGTATTTATATCTGGAAGCTGTTACCTTTCCTTATAATGGACTCATATCTGGGAATCATTGTTTATTTGAAAGGAATCTATGAACTGTATTTGAAATATTCAGTGTTTTTCCTTAAAAATGGCATAGTTGTTATCTCCACTTTTGTTTAAATTTTGCTTGGTAAGCAAAAGCAGAACTGCCTGTCATATTGTTTCTTATTCTCTTATCTTTCATAGTTTAAAGTTTATTTATTTTTATGACTGGTACTTACCCAAATAATGATAAATTTCACTTTTGTTTATTAAATTTGCATATATGGTGTCAAATATATTTCTGAAAATCAAGAATTCTCTTGCCTAGTCCCACTGTAGAACCAAGAAAAAAATTCCAACTAATCTGCTTCGTTATTTGTTTACATCTACGATGTCTCTTGGCTTTAATATTACATTGATTTTTGTGGTCCGTAGCACTGCTGCTATTTGTGGCCATCAACATGAACCTTGCACTGCCAGTTCCATTGTCTCATCCATATTTATGATGAATTCTTTTAAACTTATATTATCAATTTTATGCATGGAGTCTATGTTAGTGGTTTCATTGTTTGTCCTATCATAAAACTTTTTCTTGGAATTGTCCTTAGCCTGGGAACAGCTCTTCTTATATGTAAATGGTACACAATTTTTTGAATATATGCATGGTATCTATGTTATTGGATCCATCATTTGCCTTTTTCCCGTGGACTGGGAACAAGTCTCATGTATTCGAAAATGGGACGCATTAATTGGACTGAGACTCAAGTTGATATCAGGTGATGATATTAGTAATATCTGCATAGCACAACTTTTTTTTTTGAGAATGTATCTGCATAGCACAACTTAATTATGCTGCATCACGTTGATTGGAATTCTGTTACTTTTGAATGATCTAAAAGTTCCTTTGCATTATGTAGAAAACATTGGAAATCATAATAGAATCCTTCATTGTATTATAACTGTTTAAATGCTAAATAGCTGCAGCACTCTAAACATGTCATTAATTTTCATAATTTTATACCTGTATCCTTTGTGGTTTCCTTTTTGAAGATAGTACTGTTTGGAACATAATTATCTATATATTCATTTACTCCGTAACTCTAAATTAGAGTATCCATGTGTTAAATCTAATCATATCACTGAGTGGCAACAACTTTTCCTGTTATGTTTTCTTTCTGTCCTTTGTTTATAATTAATTAATCTATTGGATACAGGAAAACTAGAAGGCCGCTTCCTCAGTCAAAGGATGAGAAGCTCACAGCCATCTCAATTCAGGGAACAAAAATTCAAAATGATCCTGGAAATAGACCTTCTGAAGTTGTCAAAATACAGTATGTTGCTCATCCTCCACGATTCTTGCTAGTTACTACATTATTCAATTTATTCTACAATCCATATAATGCTGAATATTCAGGTTGAACTTGAAATGTTAATCTCACTTTTTTCCATTTCCAAGTAGTTACTCCTACAATTGAACATGTTGGAAACGAGGGAGATTGATGCTGTTGAATGTTTAGTGGATCTATTTAGTTGTGATGCTGATGTACTATGTTTGAAGTATTTGCATACTTTGAGATGAATGACAAATTGATAATAGGCTTAAAGTCTAGAAAATACTTCCTAGTCCTTTGGAAATTGTTATATATTTTCTTGTGCTGAAATGGCATCATTATCATTTTCAATTTTGCAGAAACCTTTTTTGGCATCTGTTATGCCCACTTCTCTGGGATGCCTGGATGTAAATAACTTTCAATTGACCCATTTTTCTTGATGAGTAAATAGTAAGTTTACTGCCAAAAATAAAAAATAAAATCAAGACACATGACAAAGCCCTCAAACATGCTTCTTCAGGACATCCCCTAAAGCACCCAAAGAAACGAGTCTTACAACTGGAGAGACATTGGAACCTAGCCTAGAAAGGACCTTACACGGTGCAAGAGGCTAGGAAACAATTAACCAAAGGCACAAAAGTGACTAACAAGAAAAACAAATAAAAGAGAAGAAAACATGACAACCTGAGAACTCAGGCTACAAACAAACCATGAGTGACCTTCCGGACCAAATGTGGCTCTTATGAGCGTATCAAACAAACTCGAAGAAGGTGGACTTTTAAAAACTTTGTAAATCCCATTCTTGTTGGAGCTTGACTGCATATTTCAGGTGGAAAAGGAATATCACTCTTCCAAAGTTGTTGAAAGACTAGCAAAAGCTTTCTGCTATGTCAATTTTAGAGTATATATCTATTGAAAGGACTAATTCGATGGAGGAAATAAAGTGAACAAAAAAGGTGATATAAAGTTGGGTCATTTGAGCCTCTTAGATTTTTATTTGGATTTAATCATGAGTTTCAGACAGTTTACTACAAAGACTTGCAGGAATTATGCCAAATTAAATTCTCAAGGCCTCATGAGATACATGAGACTCTGGGTTCAAAACTCCTAGTTTGCATCTTGGGGCCTCTCCCAATAGATTCCTCCCTATAATTATCTAGTATGTGGGATTAGTCAAGTGCTCGAAGTACTTTGGACACCCGTGTTAGCAGTGTTACTTAGAATTTTACAAATTGATATCCTTTTTAAGCTGTTATGTTTGGAAAGCAGGGTTGTGTTTATCATGCTGGCTTCTTTTCAAAGGGAATTTGTACTAATAAAGAATAACCTCTGTTATTTACTTGATGTTGGTTGCACTGCTGAAGCTGAAGTGACTAGCATTGGCAGTGGAAGTTTGTTGAATGTTGCACCTGTGAACCATATAGATAATTTGTCACAACAAGAAGTTGATATTTCGGCAGCTTTTGGGGATGCAGTGGCTCCCAGTTCATTTCCACAGAGTAATCTAATAAGAAGGATTGGCAGTGGAAATCGTTTGGATGTTGCACCTGTGAACGGTTTAGATAATTTGTCAGATCAGGTAGTGGATGAGGAATTGGAAAATGCAATTGATGAATTAGCTCCTAGTGCATCTCCAAAGAGTAATGTAATGAGAAGGAAGTTGAGAATGGTGCTTGATCTTGGGGATGGCGACTGAGATGGAAACGTGGCCAGGTTCCTCTCATTCTTAAAACTTGTACAGTTTCTCTAAACTTATGTCATATCTGTCTAATTGGATATTGGAAATCAACTTTTCAATTACCTATGATCCCAACTTATTCTAATTTTTTCGATTTCAGCCAGAATAATTTTAAATTAGTAGAATCCCATATTTATCTGTTTGTGTATTTTTCTTTTCTTTTTAGGACCATAATCAGTTTATATATCTGAAAGATATCTTATTCTCACTGATAAATTAAAAAAAAAAAATTATATATCTTTATCTCACTTAATCACTCCAGCGGAAAAATTTCTTATAAGTTTGCGGATCTCAACTTCTTTGAAATATAAATGGGGGCGGGGTGATTGTTGACCCACTTTAAATTTTATAGAATATATTGTTTAGAGTTATCTGTAATCTCAATTTCTACATTTCGTGAAAAGATTTTGTAATTTATTTATTTTTTTATTGATTTGTCCAGGTGAAAGAGTGCATTGTTGGTAAATCTGGTTTCGTACCTCATATAAAACACATAGCGGAAGCAACAAACATAGATCTATATCATTTATGATTGATAACATGCACTATGTAAATTTCAGAATTTAAGAACCAGATAGCATACCTTGGTGTAGTGAAATTCAAAACAAAATATTATAAGTACTTGGGAACACTTTTAATATTTACTCCAATTCCACTTTACGCTCAATAAGTGTGGTCTCTCAATCAGTTTCCAAGAGAGAATAATCGAGTGGCTTCACTCACATATACACACCATTTCACAATGATGTCTTTCTTAAAATAAAATTCTGTATGTTTATCCCTTTATAACTAACTGATTATCTAATTGGGTTGGCATATTGGGTTTTTTCAAGTGGGCTTTAGTGTGTAGCTTGGAGTGGAACCAAAAGGGACCAATAAGATACTAGCTTCAATGAGCCTTGGGTTTTTCTGTCAACTTTTGACAAGTTCAAAGTTATCATTAATTATATTTAATATCATTATATAAATATAATTTCACTCTAGGTTTTAATAATAAATTATACCTCAAGACTTTATTATACATGCAATCATTTCATAAAAATATTCGTAGTAATACAAAGTCATGAATGAAGATTGCCACTTTGTAGATTATTACATCTTAATCCTTGAGTACCCCGTTTAATTCTTTAAAATTATTCATCATATATTTATGAAATCTAATTTCATAAATATATACTTTAGTAATTTCTTACCAAAGTGGTTAGGCCTAACTCTGTGAATAATTGAACTCATTAAACTTATCTCAAGGGACTATTTTATATTTCCGTTAAGAGATTATGAATTCCATTTTGAGAATATATGTTCCATCAATACCAAATGTGGCTACTCAACATACTGAGATTTTGACTATTACTTTAGATCTCACTCCTGATATATCAAAGAAACCTACACTCCATGATCAGGTCCATTATTCTCTTAGGATTAAGAGTTCATATAAATAGAAGTCGTGAGATTTATTATTCTTTTGATAGTTGTTAAGAGAATAATAAATCTCACAGCGGTTCAGTTTAATATGTCTTAACTCTTAAAACATATCAACTAGAAGTCTCCACTTCCATGATCAAGACAAATTATTTTAGTTGATATGTTATAGTCTTTACAAATAAAATGTCCAATTTCATCACCGACTACGAACTAAAATTATGAGTTTACAAAGAATTTGTGATTTATATCTTCTATGACTTTTCACATAAATCACATACTATGCATCTCATGGACTATATGATAATATCCGAATATTCATGTTACCATTATTTTAGATAATAATAAAACAATTTTATTAATCACAATATTAAGTCATACATAATGTCATATATAATAATGTACATAGCATCATACAATAGGATTTAAAGGCACTAATCCTAACATGCATTCCCTTAGAACTAAAACTGAATTTTGTTGTAAGATTTTTCGAGTGTAGAAGAGTGGATGGAGTAAAGATTTTGTAGATTGATCATTTGATGAAGTTTTCGCACTTCAGGATGTGATTTGTCCATGTTATCACATGCATTCCGTCTTGCGTCTATTTTCTAAGGAGTAATGATTATCACTCATTATTGTATATAATCTGTATACTAATCATTTTACGTTTTAAGTGTGGACATCACATGTGAAATTGTGGACCTAATGTATATGGAGTGTAAAGCATTGAGTTTGCGAGAACATTATTGTTCTCTATTTGAATTAGGTAGCATTAGTGTCATGGCAAAATGACATTGGTGTAAATTGATAAGGTGGGTGGGGGTATTAAGGTTTCTAAGGGAAAATTATCAAATACTTTTAAAGTACGATGATATGGTGTTTCCTCATCTCATGTTCATGGTGGACCTCATCATGAATTTAATTAGTGGGATTTATTATGAATGCGAAAGGAGGGAGCACCATGTTATCATACTCTAGGAGTACCTAATAATTACTTATTCCCAATGCTTTTGACTACGATATACTAGAGAAAAGTAGAGCAAATTTGACAATATCAAAATCTAACTTTGCCAAGAGCCTTCTCCTACTTCCAACTATTGAATTACAAACCAAAAAAAAAAAAAAAAAAAAAAATCCAACTTAAAAATATTTATTTATTTTATTTTTATATAAATATTTATTAATTTTTACAATAATTGATGAGGGGATTCAAACCCTAGTTATTTAGAAAATGTCAAGAATTGAGCGGACCTTATTTTGACTTTTAAATCAAGACTCAAAAGTTATAACAAAAAGAAAAATTACCATTAATACTGAAATAATGACTTTAATTTTTTCTTCTTCTCATAAAACAATAAACTAAGAAAACTAAGTTCTTAGTGAAATCTAATGCCATTAAATCACAGGAATCTAAGTAATTCAATATTATTCTAAGTTTCATTACAAACAAGAAATATTATATACACTTAATAAAATAATGACGACATTAATTTTTTTTTTTTTCATAAAGACTAAGAAGACTAAGTTCTTAGTGAAATCTAAATGTAACTTGTATAAACAAGATTAATCAAAGTTATAGAATATAAGGAAAGTAACTTATTGGCCATAAACACCTTGTTAGGTTCTAAAGATTTAGGAATTTATGTATTTAGAACTCTAATTTGTATTGTTGGCAAACCATGATCAAAACAGGTTGTTTAGTTTTGTTTAGGCTTGCTCAAAGTTGTATCTTTCATGTAAAGTTGGAATCGAGAGGCTGCAGATGCATTGGTGCATTTTGGCTTGGCTCGATCGATCGAAAGAAAAACTCGATCGATCGAATCTTGGGCAGAATGTTTTTTTGCAGATTTTTCCAACTCAGCCCTACCTCATTAAACGTTTAGGGTTTTATGTTTTTGCCCTAGGTATATAAGGCAAAACCCTAGCCACGTTTTTAAGAGTTGCTCTGAGTGTATTGTTACTCATACTTTGCTATTTGTGTGAATCTCTTGTGAGATCATTGATGAGTTTTCCTTCACATAAACTTAGGGTTTTCAAGATAGAGATTATTTCAACATCTTGATGATTAACTTGATTGCTGCCATTGGAGCTTAAAGAATAACAAGCGTGGGTGCTTGTAGCTGATTGGAGAATCCAAGAAAGAATGAGTCCGTGAATTCGGAGCTTGCACGTGGTCGTGTCAGTAAGTTCTACTGGTGGATAGCATTAGGAAGTCAAGCGGGGAGCTTGTAAGTCCTTTTGTATGAACTTTGATTCTTTCAGATAGTGGATTCAGGTTTACCTTGAGGATAGCTAGGTCAAATCCTCCCCAGGTTTTTACAGTGTGGTTTCCTAGGTCATCATATCTTGTGTTATTTATTTTCCCGCTGCTTTATACTCTTGATATGATTGTTTGATTATGATAACTTAGATTTGAATAATTTGACTAAGTTAAACACTTGACTAATTAACTAGGTTAATTTAGTTGGGTTAAGGGGTCTAAAAACTGTTTAAGTGGTATCAGAGCAGGTAGCTCTCTTGTTGTAGATCTTTTGATCTCTGAGCTGATCCTTGACCCCCTGTTGTCATGGATTTTTGAAAAATCTTTTTGCTTATATATCAACTTGTCTACTTGTTGTCTTTGCCTCTTGTTGTTTTTGTTAAATCTTTCCTTGAGTATCTTGGTATAATCATATGTGATAAGAATTATGTTTGTTATACTGCTTTAACCGCCTTAAAGGCAAGTGATTCTTGTCTTTGGTATTTGGATAGTGGTTGTTCTAGGCATATGACAGGAAACAAAGGTTTATTCAAAACACTCTTTGAAGGAAAGATTGGGACAATCACTTTTGGAGATGGAAGCAAATCTGTGATTAGAGGCATTAGAACTATAGATATTCCAGGATTGCCAATGTTTGAAGATGTTTGGTATATGTTGATGGACTGAAGGCAAATTTACTCAGCATAAGCTAGATTTGCGACAAAGGATTTAATGGTCTTTTCACCAAGTATGAATGTGAGATACTTGATGGAGGAGGTGACTGTATGTGTGTTGGTATAAGGACAGCTGACAACTGTTATGGCATAACACCAAGTGTAAACAACAAGTGCTTTAGTGCAAAGATTGATCAAGTTGATTTGTGGCATCAACGGTTGGGACATGCCAGTCATAAGCAATTAGAGATGATTTTCATATGTGAGGCAGTTATCGGTTTACCTAAGTTTGAGAAGATAGATAAGTGCATTTGTGGACCATGTCAGATAGGTAAACAAGTGAAATCTAAGCATTCGTCTGTAACTAGTGTTCAAACTTCAAGACCTTTAGAGCTATTGCACATTGATCTCATGGATCCTGCCAAAGTTCAGAGTTTGGGTGGAAAGAAGAATATTCTAGTTGTTGTGGATGACTTTACTAGATATACTTGGGTTGTGCTTTTGAAAGATAAAGCTGAGGCTCCTGAGAAGATGATACATCTGTGCAACAAATTGCAAGTTGAGAAAGATACTGTGATAGCCAGAATCAGAAGTGATCATGGAAGAGAATTTGAGAACACCAAGTTGGCTACTTTCTGCAATGATCAAGGCACTCATCAAGAGTTCTCTTCGCCCAAGACACCTCAACAGAATGGGATTGTGGAAAGGAAAAACAGGGTTGTTCAAGAGATGGCACGGGTTATGCTACACAACAAAAAGTTGCCAAAATCCTTCTGGGGAGAAGCTGTCAACACTGCTTGCCATACAGACCTGACTCCAAAAAAACTCCCTATGAACTCTGGAAAGGGAAGAAGCCTGTTGTCAAATATTTCAAGATATTTGGCAGTGACTGCTACATTCTACGTGATAGAGAGAACCTAGAAAGGTTTGATGCAAAAAGTGATAAAGGATACTTTCTAGGATATTCTTCCACTAGTAGAGCTTATAGAGTGTACAATTTGAGTACCAAAACAGTCATGGAATCTTCAAATGTTGTGATAAATGATGAAGTGTGTTCAAAAACACTTTCAGAAAGCACTGCTCCTGCTCAAGATAAGTCTCTAGAAGTTGATAATTCACTTCTTGGCTGAGTATGTGGTGAAACATAGTGAGGAAGAGCTGTTGTTGTTGAATGATACAGTTTCAGTACCATTAATTTCAGAACCATCCACTCCGGTTCGTGACACCCAACAGGTACAAAGTGAGCTCAGTCCTCCATCTGAACAGAAAGGTACCTCCACATCTCTAGTTAAAGGTCCATCCTCTAGAGTGAGATTGAATCATCCTTCCACAAATATATTGGGTAGTTTGAATGATAAATCAAAAACTTTGAATGTGATCATTCACTCATGCTATTTGTCCCAATTTGAACCAAAAAAGGTGGATGAAGCACTTCAAGATGCTGATTGGGTAAATTCCATGCATGAAGAACTTCATCAATTCATTCAGAATGATGTGTGAGAATTGGTTCCTAGACCAAAGAGTGTAAATGTGATTGAAACCAAATGGATTTTTAAGAACAAGTCAGATGAACATGGCATTGTGATCAGAAACAAATCAAAACTTGTTGCTCAAGGATACACGTAAGTGGAAGAAATTGATTTTGATGAGACTTTTGCACCAGTAGCAAGGTTAGAATCCATCCGGATACTATTAGCCATAACAAGTCATCAAAACTTCAAGTTGTATCAAATGGATGTCAACAGTGCTTTCTTGAATGGGATGCTACAAGAAGAGGTATATGTTGAACAACCTAAAGGCTTTGTTGATCCTTACAGACCGGATGATGTCTACATATTGAAGAGAGCCCTCTATGGGTTGAAACAAACTCTTAGAGCTTGGTATGACAGACTGACTGCATATCTCACTAAGCATGGATTCAAAAGGGGATTTGCAGATACAACTCTCTTCATAAGAAAGGATAAGACTGGTTTTGTTGTAACTCAAATTTATATTGATGACATTATTTTTGGTGCTACTAATGATTCTCTTGCTCATTCTTTTGTAGATGAAATGAAGGCGATGTTTGAAATGAGCATGGTTGGTGAACTGACTTACTTTTTGAGATTGCAGGTAAAGCAAATGGAGTCAGGAATCTACATCAATCAAGCTAAATATGCTAGAAATCTAGTCAAAAGATTTGGACTGGACAAGGCTGCTCATGCTAGAACACCAATGGTTGCTAATACAAAATTAAAAATTGGTCCATCAGGTGAGTCTGTTGATGTTACTTTGTATAGAAGCATGATGAGATGTCTTTTGTACTTGACTGCTAGTCGGCCTGATATCTCTTTTAGTGTTAGTGTTTGCTCTAGATTTCAGTCTAATCCTAAGGTTTCTCATTTAAATGCTGTTGAGAGAATTATAAAATATGTGAGTGGAATCTGTGATTATGGATTATTTTATAGCAAAGAGTCTAATTTGTCTCTTGCTGGCTTTTCTGGTTTTGATTGGGCTGGGAATGCTGATGACAAAAAAAGCACCACTGGGGGGGTGTTTTTATGTAGGAGCCAATCTTGTGGCTTGGATGAGTAAGAAGCAAAATTCTGTTTCTTTATCCACTGTTGAGGCAGAATATATTGCTGTTGGGAGTTGTTCTTCTCAGCTCCTTTGGATGAAAAAGCTTTTGAGTGATTATAGGATTCCTCAAGACACCATGGTTGTCTATTGCGATAATTCTAGTGCTATAGATATATCTAAGAATCTTGTTCAGCACTCTAAGACCAAACACATTGAACTTAGGTATCACTTTATTAGGGACTTGGTTGAAAAGAAAATTGTTGTTCTTGAGTATATCCCTACTGATCGTCAAAACACTGACATCTTCACCAAACCGTTTGATGGAAGTAAGTTTGAGACACTTCGTCAAGTAATTGGTGTGCTTTGGTGTCCCTAGTCTCTTTTGGCTTTCTTGGTCCTTGTACTTCATTACTCATTTCTTTGTGACCATTATTCTTTGGTTTTTGTGTTTTTGTGTTTTTTTTCTAGGACTTGCATTGCATAACATTCATGCATTTCATTCTAGGATTTATTTGTGTTTTCTCTTTAAAAAAAAAAAAAAAAAAAAAGGGAAAGGGGGAAAGCAAATTGTGTTTTGCACTATTTTTCTTGGTTTTTGAAAACAAGGTTGGTTAATTTATTTACACAGAACATGTACTTGTACCTTGTTTAGCTTTGATGAGCTTATTTATTGCACCTTACTAGTTGAAGTTTTGTAGTGCATGTTGTGTGGAAAAGATGTTTATGGTGTTTATCACTTTGTCTTAATCTTGAAGTCACATGTTATTTGACTGTTGGACTTGATCTTTTTGAGAAAAGCATAAATAACCATTCCACCACTGTTCACTAGCCAATCATGAGCACCTTAGTGCATATCATAAGATTTTGTACTCGAGAAAGTGTAGCACATGCACAAAAAGAACATAAGGTGTAGCCTCGGTTAATTGCTTAATACTTAAAATTGGTGTGTACTATTAGGCTTGATGCCAATTTACATAATTAAAACTGGTGTGTATTATTAGGCTTGATGCCAATTCACATAATTATGAGGCAAAATTCAAGAAACTTACATGATTGCAAGCTTATGTTCTAGGAGATGTGGGAGTTATATGATGTAACTTTTTAGGTAATGGTCTCTTTTGAATTCTATGTGATGAATTTTGTAGACTTTGTGATTGATTGCTATTCACATATTACCTTACTTGTATCTCAAGCTTTTGTTAGTTGCACACACTACACAAGTTACTCTTTGCTAAACTGTTAAGAATGGCGTGAATGGATTTGTTTTTATTCAACTGGGTTTTGTGGTTGGCTGGTCCTCCAAAAGGAAAAGAGAAAAAGAAAAGAAAGAGAAAAGAATAGAGAAAGAGATCAGAGAAAGAGAAAGCAAATTTGGAACATTCTTCTTATTTCTTTATTCTCTACAGCTTTTTTCTTTAATACCCCTTTGACTAATGCCTTCCCCTCTAACCCGTGTCTGGTACCTTTCCACTAACCCTTACTCCACTAAACCCAATTCCTAACAAATTCCTAACTAACTGAGTTGCCACCCTGTCACAGCTTGCTCATTACAATACCAACAATTACAACAACACTATACAATGCTTAATCGACTAATACACTTGCACAATTGTTTACATTCATGCTACAAAATATCCCACAAATATCCCATTCAATCATACCACAAAATATCCATAACAATACCTTCCCCTTTAAAACACCTTGCCCACAAGGTGAGGATACTGGTGTTGCAGCAGATACAAGTCTTCCCAGGTGGCATCATCCACACTTTCCCCTTGCCATTGCACCAGGACTTGAGTAATAGTTTTGCTTCTCAAATTATGAGTTCTAGTCTTCAAAACAGCTACTGGTTCAGGACTCAAACTGCCATTTGCATCTACAGAAGGTAATGAAGGTACAACAGCCACATACTTGCCCAACTTCTCTTTAAGACAAGAAACATGGAATGTAGGGTGGATTCTAGACTCAGGTGGTAGAGCCAACTTGTAAGATACTTTGCCCACCCTATGCAGAACTTGAAAAGGTCCATAATATCTAGGCGCTAGCTTGCCCAGATGCTTTTGCTTCATGGATTTCTGCTTGTACGGCAGCAACTTGAGGTAGACCCAATCTCCTACAGCAAATTCCCTTTCAGTCCTATGCTTATCAGCATTCACCTTCATCCTTTCCTGAGCTGCTACCAAATTCTGTTTCAACAAAGCCAGAAGCTGCTGTCTATTCCTTAATTGCACATCAACACTATCAACTTTAGTGGTACCTGGAATATAATCCAGTAGCTTGGGAGGAGGGTAACCAAATAAGGCCTCAAAAGGGGTTAACTTGGTAGAGGTATGAAAATTGGTATTGAACCAAAATTCAGCCAATGGTAGCCACTCCACCCAAGTCTGAGGTCTATCAGCTGCAAATGCTCTCAAATAATGTTCTAAACTCTTGTTAACTACTTCAGTTTGTCCATCTGTCTGAGGGTGATAGGCTGAGGACATCGCCAATTGTACCCCTTGTAACCTCATCAACTCTTGCCAAAAATGAGAGGTGAACACCGGATCCCTATCACTTACAATTGTAGCGGGCATACCATGCAATTTTAACACGTGTTGCAAGTAGAGATTAGCCACCTTGGCAGCTGTATAAGGGTGAGATAAGGGAACAAAATGGACAAACTTGGTAAGTCTATCCACTACCACTAGAACTACATCTTTGGATTGAGACTTAGGAAGGCCTTCGACAAAATCCATGCTAACATCAAGCCAAGGTTTGTCAAGTATAGGTAGGGGTTGTAACAGTCCAGCCACATGACAAGTTTCATACTTGAGTCTTTGGCATACATCACATTCCCTAACATGCTTCTTCACATCAGATCTCAACCCAGGCCAATAAAAGTCTCTTTGCACCCTATGTAAGGTTTTGAGAAATTGTGAATGCCCCCCTAAAGGGCTGTCATGGACTTGCTGCAGTACAACAGCCTTCAAAGCATCACAAGACCCAAGAAAAATCTTACCTTTATACAACAACAACCCATTCTGCACAGCATACCCTTTTGGAACCTCATTTCCCAACTGAAAAGCGTGTAAAATATCTTGTACCTGCTGGTCAGAAGTATAACTGGCCTTCAAATCAGTCAACCAAGCTGGAGAGGAAAATGAAATCATGCACAAGACTCCTTTATGAACTTCTGACACTTCCACAGGATTACAATCATCAAAATCAACCTTCCTAGACAATGCATCAGCCACTAAATTGTCTTTTCCCTTCTTGTACTCAACAACAAAAACATAGCCTAGCAATTTAGCAAACCATTTCTGCTAGGCTGGTGTGCCAATTTTCTGCTCCAACAAGTACTTCAAACTCTGTTGGTCAGTTTTAACAATAAAAGGCCTGCCCACTAGATAAGCTCTCAACCTCTTGACAGCAGTAACTACAGCTAGCAGCTCTTTCTCATATGTTGACAAGGCCAAGTTTTTACCTTTAAGGGCCTGACTGTGGTAAGCTATTGGCCTGCCATGTTGCATTAGGACTGCACCAATCCCTCTTCCACACGCATCACACTCCACCATAAATGGATGATCAAAGTTTGGCAAAGCTAACACTAGAGGATTGACCATAGCCTCTTTAAGTTTATGAAAAGCTAACTCAGCCTCATTAGACCAACCAAAGGAATCTTTTTTTTAATAAGGCTGTCAAGGGAGCTGCAATTTGGCCATAACCCTTGACAAACTTCCTATAATACCCAGTTAGCCCCAAAAACCCTCTCAAGGACTTAATATCCTTAGGAATAGGCCATTGCTGCATTGCAACAACCTTCCTAGGGTTTGTATGAACCCCTTTAGCAGTAATAACATGTCCCAAATACTCTACCTCCTTACAAGCAAACATGCACTTTGACTTTTTAGCATACAACTTGTTAGTAGCTAAAATCTCCAAAACCTTTCTTAAATGGATAACATGCTCAGCCAAGGACTTGCTATAGACTAATATGTCATCAAAGAACACTAATACAAATTGTCTAAGGAAAGGTTTGAATACCTGGTTCATCAATGATTGGAAGGTTGAGGGAGCATTGGTTAGACCAAATGGCATTACCAAAAACTCATAGTGGCCCTCATGTGTTCTAAAAGCTGTTTTGGGTATGTCTTCTTCCCTCATTCTGATTTGATGATATCCAGACCTCAAGTCCAACTTAGAGAAAATGACAGCTCCACTCAATTCATCCAACAACTCATCAATAATCGGAATTGGAAATTTATCCTTGACAGTTATATTATTAAGTGCTATATAATCAATGCACAACCTCCATGATCCATCAGCTTTCCTTACTAACAAAACCGGAGAGGCAAAGGGGCTGCTGCTGTTCCTAATTGATCCCACAGACAACAATTCTTGCACAATCTTCTCAATTTCATTTTTCTGATAAAAGGGATACCTATAGGGTCTTTGGCACACAGGTTGAGCCCCTTCTTTAAGAACAATGGGATGCTCATGACCCCTAAGAGGAGGTAACCCTGTAGGAGTCTCAAAAACATACTCAAACTCTTGTAATAGTAAGTTCACTTCAGCAGGTAACCTATTCTCTGATACAATAGCTTCCACACCAGTAATTTGTAACAGCAGTCCCCTCTTCACAGATGCCTTAAAAAACTGCTTACCATCCACAAAGCCCAAGGAAGGAGTTAACCCTTGAAGTAGTACCTTATGATCCTCATAGCAGAAACCCATAGTTAAGAGTCTAAAATTCCATTGAATCTCACCTAAAGTGCTTAACCATTGGGTGCCCAATACTGCATCACAGCCCCCTAATGCTAAAACATGGAATTGAATGCAAAACTTCACTCCCTGAATGCACACTGGCACATTACTACAAAAACCTTGAGACTTAACCACACTACCATTGGCTACCTTAACCTCCAAAACCTTAGAAACATCTACCCTTAACTGCAACCCAGAAATCAAAGAAGCATCTACAAAATTATGGGTACTGCCAGTGTCTATTAGAATTACCAACCCATTCCCATTAACCTTACCCCTCACCCTCATAGTACCAGGTGTAGGGGTTCCTGTGAGTGCATACAGGGTAATCTCAACCTCCTCTTCCTGACTAACAGGCTTAGTATCAACCTCACTTCCCACTTCATCCTCAAATTCAGTGATATGTACCCCAGACTGCACCCCACAAGCTAAATCAATTCCCTCTAACAAAAATAGTTTAGCATTCTTACATTTATGCCCAACCCCCCACTTCTCATCACAATTATAGCAAAGCCCCCTTTTCCTTCTTTCATCCATTTGAGCAGGGGTTAATCTCTTAATTGGTATCTTAGATTTAGCTTCTATTACTACATTATTCTTTGGTAAGCTCAAGATAGAACTTTTACCTGTTTCTTGTTGAAATCTTGAACTCTTCTTGCAACTGAGCACATATTCCTCCTGAATCTTGGCCAACCCAAATGCTTCATTCAAAGTGTTTGGATTCAGCATCCTTACTGGAAGTCGGATTTCATCCTTCAAACCACTGAGGAAACAGCTAAGTTTGTGTAAGGGAGACAGCCCCTTAATCCTGTTAGACACAGCTTCAAACTCTGCCTTGTACACTGCCACTGTTGAAGACTGTCTCAGCCTTGTTAACACTTCCATTGGATCATCATAAGCAGTTGACCCAAACCTCACGTGTAAAGCCTGCACCAATGAATCCCAATCCGTGAACACACCGGTCTCTTCAGCTTCTTGGAACCAAATCAAAGCTTCCAATTCCATGTGGAACGAAGCAATTAGCAACTTCTCTGTGATTGGGGTTTGATAATAGCCAAAATACTGATTGGCTTTATAGACCCAACTGGCTGGATCATCACCTGAAAAGCGTGGGAATTCCAATTTCACCGATCTTGCAAATGACAAAGTTGAAGAATTTTGATTCACTGGACCCGTTCTTTGAGGAGAATGTGAATTGCTATCCTGAGAACTCAGCTTCTGTAGAATGATATTGAGGTTTTGATTCATTTCATTCAAGGTCCTGGTATGGATTCCTTGAATCTTTTGGATTTCTTGGATTTCTCTGTTGTGATGGTCCGATGTGGTACGCAGCGACGCAAGGGCTTCATTCACCACGTTCATGGCAGCGGCACGAGTTTCAGTCATGGTGAAGCAGGAACAAGGCTCTAATACCAAATGTTAAGAATGGCATGAATGGATTTGTTTTTATTCAACTGGGTTTTGTGGTCGGCTGGTCCTCCAAAAGGAAAAGAGAAAAAGAAAAGAAAGAGAAAAGAATAGAGAAAGAGATCAGAGAAAGAGAAAGAATATTTGGAACATTCTTCTTATTTCTTTATTCTCTACAGCTTTTTTCTTTAATACCCCTTTGACTAATGCCTTCCCCTCTAACCCGTGTCTGGTACCTTTCCACTAACCCTTACTCCACTATACCCAATTCCTAACAAATTCCTAACTAACTGAGTTGCCACCCTGTCACAGCTTGCTCATTACAATACCAACAATTACAACAACACTATACAATGCTTAACCGACTAATACACTTGCACAATTGTTTACATTCATGCTACAAAATATCCCACAAATATCCCATTCAATCATACCACAAAATATCCATAACATAAACACTATAGATGGTATTGTGTGTGTTTTTGGTCTGACCAACCAAGTTTAAAAATACCTTGAGTATTATGCAAAACATTTGTTTGCTTGAGAATTTAAAGGGAGAAAGGTTGAATTTTTCTTTGAAAAATTGGGATTAAAACTTGGGTTTTTGAAAAAACATTTCATCTCATATTCATGCATTTTGTTCTTCAATTTTAATGCTTTGAGAGTCGTGCCCAAAATGTGTTTATTCTTTTTCAAAACTGTTCTTTTTCTAAAAAAAATTTATGCGCCTCTGTCTAATTCGATTGATCCATTCTGTTTTTCGATCGATCGAAAATGTGCTTAAATTCTTTTTAAAAGTCTCGGATTGATTCGATCGATCGAATGTAATTTTCGGTCAATCGAATATCGCGAATCAGGTTTTTGAAAACACTGTTCTTGACTTATTCAACTCACCTTTTCAAAAAGTTTTCAAAACTTTCTTTCTCTCTCCAACTCGACAAGGCTAAAATCTAAATTTTTTGTCATTTTCTTCCAGATCCTTTGCAATGTTTTTGTCTTCAAGGGCCGGTATGTCTATTTTACCCCTTCTTTTTCTTCTATTTTCAAGTTTCATGCATTTTTCATGCATTATTCTTTGGGGATTTCGGACTATGCATAGATTGAGATTTTTGTTTAATCAAGCTTTATTTTGTGAAATTGATCAATGGGTTTTGTTGCTATATGGATATATTCATGATCTATGATGGTTAATCTGATCAATTTGGAGTTTTGTGAAAAAGTGAAAATTCTAGGGTTTGAAATTGATCCGATTTGGGGATTTTGTTCAATTGGGTTTAATTGATAAATTGGCTTGTTGTTTTGATGAAATTGGTCATTCTAATCTATTTTCAACCCTGTGTGATGATCAATTTATCAATTTGTCTCAAAACATTCAAGTGGTTTTTCAAATTTATAGGGTTTTTGTTAGAAACTATATGCTCAAGCCAATTTTGTGTAAAACTTAATTTGAACATTGTTTATTGCATTAATACATGCATCATGACATTGTAATTGTTCATGCATCATATAGATTTTTATTCTATATTTTTTGTACTAACTTACAGTCTACCCTTGGTTTTGTTTTGTTTTGTTTTTTTTTTTTTGTTTTTTTTTGTTTTGTTTTGTTTTGTTTTGTTTTGTTTTGTTTGTTTGTTTGTTTGTTTGTTTGTTTTTTTTTTTTTTTTATTTTTTTTTTTGGGTGTTCTTTTGGTTCTTTCTTGTGTCTTTGTCCTTTCCTTAGCACTATGCCTAGGAAGACTAGAGCTCGTAGGTCTGTTCCCTCACCTACTCCTTCCCTTCCTTCTTTTGACCGAGATAAGTTTTCAAGTGAGAAAAACTAAGAGATTTATGATAAGCTGAACCTTAGGAGAAAAATTTGGTTTGAGTGTTCTGTTATCTTAGATGAGCTTGATCCTACTATTAAGGCAAACTTTGAGCGTCGGGGCTGGTTACCCTTGGTGGATATTTCTGATCCCTCCACCTGCTACCTTGATTAGAGAGTTCTTTTCGAACATCTCTATTCGCTTCTATGATTCCAACACTTTGGTGAAGAGTTGGATACAAGGCGTAGAGTACACCATTACTCCTACGGTAGTGGCTGATGCTCTAAGGGTACCTTTGGTCCAGCACCCAGTCTACCCTTATGATGAGTCTCCTTTGTTGAGTGATGTCATGTCTTACATCACTGGGTCTTCTATCTAGTAGGGTTCTGATCCTAGGATCACCACTACTAAGCTTTCTAAGTTACATTATCTCTTCTTTAGGATAGCGTGTCACTCTTTTTGGCCCATTTCTCATCTTCACACCATTCCTCTCGAGCGGTATGTCTTTTTGTATGCTTTTGTCACTGATGCTCCTATCAGTTTTCCCCATTTGTTTCTTCGTTCTTTAAACGAAGTTTATAGGAGTTCGTCTTCTTTTTATGCTCTTGTCCATCCTATCTTTATTCATAGGATTTTGCTTTATCTAGGTCTAGATGGTTTCCCTTCTTCTGAGACTGTTCATGTTATTGCTCCCATAGGTGCGTCTTTTCTTAGACAGAGGGCTGCTCACCTTCGAGTTGGCTCTAAACACCCTAGGTCTGAGCCTTCTGGTACCGCACCTCCTCCCTCTTTTTCTACAGGTCCTGCTGGTGAGGACGTTGATGATCCTGTTGGTGCTGCTGCTGCTGCTGATGTTCCTCCACCTTCATCGGATGACTTTGATGTACGTCATACCTTGGAGACTGTCATGACCGTTCAGGTGGCTCATAGTCAGATTTTGGTGGACTTACTTGATGAGATACGTGCATTGTGAGTTGATTTGGCGCATCTACATTCACCCTCACCACCTCTTTTCGATGATGGCTTGTGATCGTCCTTTGGCATTTCGTCACAAAAAGGGGGAGTGGAGTTTTGACACCTTGTAGAGGAGTTTTTGTTGTTAGGGGGAGATTTTTTTTTTTGTTTTTGTTTTTGTTTTGAGGAGCTAGTGGAGATTTTAGATTGTATCTAGGTGATTCTCTTTGTATATTATTTTTTGGGGCTATTCATGATAGGGGGAGATACAATTATTTTGATATGGATGATTCTTGTTGTTTATGATTCACTGCTTATTGATTTATATTTATGAGATTATTCATTGATATATGTCTTTATTATGTGTTGTATAAATCTTGACAAGAATGTTTTATTTTTGTTGTATCTAACTTAAGGGGATAGTTAGTTTACATATATGTTGATTTATTGTTTTCTGTCACACATGCGTTTATGCATTTGTTGAGTGTTTCAAGAATATACAGGTTGATTCAATTGAGCTGCTATCTACACTTGCAACTGATGGATAGTAGTTAGGATTGAATTTTTAGTATTTCTGAGCATTATTTATGTAAAGGGCTTTTACTTGTAAACTTTGAGCTTAGTGTTTGTGTTTTGTCACGGATTGCCAAATGGGGAGTTTGTTAGGTTCTAAAGATTTAGGAATTTATGTATTTAGAACTCTAATTTGTATTGTTGGCAAATCATGATCAAAACAGGTTGTTTATTCTTGTTTAGGCTTGCTCAAAGTTGTGTCTTTCATGTAAAGTTGGAATCGAGAGGCTGCAGATGCATTGGTGCATTTCAGCCTGGCTCGATCGATCGAAAGAAAGACTCGATCGATTGAATCTCAGGCAAAATGTTTTTCTGCAGATTTTTCCAACTCAGCCCTACCTCATTAAACGTTTAGAGGCTGTTTGGCTTCAAAAATTTCATCACTCAATTTCCGTCACTCATCACTCATCACTCATCACTCATTCATCACCCATCACTTAAAATATAACACTTGTTTGGCACCATCACTCAATTTTCATCACTCAATATTTTTCACACTATTTGTGGGTCCCATACCTGTCACTTAGTCAGAGCAAAACTGTTTTGTGGGCCCCACCATTTTCTCTTTTCTCATTTCCCCTCCTTCACCCCTGTTTCTCTCCCAAAACACAAACCCGAACCCAGCTTCAACCACAATAACAAAAACAACAGCAGCAACAACAACAACAACAACAACAACAAAAACAACAACACCAGCAACAACAACAACAACAGCACCAGCAACAACAACAATAACAACAACAACAATAACAACAACAATAACAACAACAACAACCACACCAGCAACAACAACAACAACAACACCAGCAAATTCCACCTCCACCTCAGTCGGCGACGACGACGAGGAGCTGATACAGAACTGATACGGCGACGGTCTTTGTCCACGGTCCACGGTCTTCGTCCATCAATCGATGCGAGATCTTTGTCCACGGTCTTGGCTGGGACACCACATCAAAACCCCAACCGCCGTGTTCAAGGAATAGGTATTTTGAAACCCATTCATGTGGGTATTCTGAAACCCCAAATCCAAATCCAAACCCATCCTTACTCGATCATGGAGTGTAGCTTCAGACCAAAAAATTCTGTGATGAAGAACCAAAAAAAAAAAAAAAAAAAAAAAAAAAAAGAAACCCAAAAACCTAAACTGAAAGCAGAAGAAAAAAAAAAAAAGGAAGAACTGAAGATCGAATCCAGTGAAAGAAGAAGAAGAAAAGAAAAGAAAAAACAAAAAAGAAACCCAGAAACCTGAACTGAAAGAAGAAGGAAAAAGAAAGAAAGAAAGGAGGAACAATGGAGATGAGAGAGCTCTGCCAACCGAAGAGAGAAATGTGAGATGAAAGAGATGAAGAGAGCCGTTGAGGATAGCACACGTGAATGCCTCTGACTGTGGGACCGGGTGTGTCATATTATTTACAAGTTTGCCATTGAAAACAAAGAATTGAAAACTGAAAACAGCCAAAAGTTGTTTTCAGTTTCCACAACTCATAACTCAAAAAGTAGATAATTGAGTATTGGAAACAGAGTTATGAAAATAAAGAAATTGTGCAGGCAAACGAGTATTTTGCTATGGGTCCCACCATTTTTGAGAATTGAGTTATGAAAACAGAGAATTGAGTCATGAAAACTAGTGAACCAAATAGCCTCTCAGGGTTTTATGTTTTTGCCCTAGGTATATAAGGCAAAACCCTAACCAAGTTTTTGAGAGTTGCTTTGAGTGTATTGTTACTTATACTTTGCTGTTTGTGTGAATCTCTTGTGAGATCATTGAGAAGGTTTCCTTCACATAAACTTAGGGTTTTCAAGATAGAGATTATTTCAACATCTTGATGATGAACTCGGTTGCTGCCATTGGAGCTTAAAGAATAACAAGCGTGTGTGCTTGTAGCTGATTGGAGAATCCAAGAAAGAAGGAGTTCGTGGATTCGGAGCTTGCATGTGGTCGTGTCAGTAAGTTCTACTGGTGGGTAGCATTAGGAAGTCAAGCGGGGAGCTTGTAAGTCCTTTTGTATGAACTTCGATTCTTTCAGATAGTAGATTCAAGTTTACCTTGAAGATAGCTAGGTCCCAGGTTTTTACCGTGTGGTTTCCTAGGTCATCATATCTTGTGTTATTTATTTTTCTACTGCTTTATACTCTTGATATAATTGTTTGATTGTGATAACCTAGATTTGAATAATCTGACTAAGTTAAACACTTGGCTAATTAACTAGGTTAATCTGGTTGGGTTAAGGGGTCTAAAAACCGTTCACACCTTACAAAGCCCTTCAAACTATTGAAATCTATTAAGGACTACAATTACAAGAGAATAAACTCTATTTCATCATGAACCAATACGTAGAAAGATCCATAGGTGGATCTTTTCAATTAGTAATCAAGTTTATGGCAATGATTGTGTCAAATTCAATAATAATATGTTTATGGCCCAAATACCACATGCCCATAATTTTGCATAGTTTGTTGGTGTATATATCGATATGGAGGGGAAATCCGAATAACCATCTCCCCTTATCTGCTATTATCAATGTTTAATTTCACATAATTTAGCCAATTTGCAATCCCTTAAAACATACAATATTGTAGTCTCTTTTTGGTGGCACTAAAGGCAAATCTTCTCATTGGGATTGGCATTTTAATAGATAAACCCTAGGGTGGGAAGACAGTCGTGGCAACTTTTCCTAAGAAAGCATTTAAGGTTGTGATTTGCCCTCTTCTTTCTTTTAATAAATTTATTTAGGGTAACACTAATTTTTCAATGTGATTTTGCATGAAAGCCCTATCTAGTGTCTCTAGACTAATTCTTTTACTTGGTGTCAATATTACGAGTTGTTTACAAATCCTCAGTACTATTTT
This sequence comes from Quercus suber, assembly GCF_002906115.3. Lineage (NCBI taxonomy): Eukaryota > Viridiplantae > Streptophyta > Magnoliopsida > Fagales > Fagaceae > Quercus > Quercus suber. Next base: position 380,828 of record NW_027070099.1, read on the forward strand.
TTTTTTTTTTGTTCCACTAATCACAACTTGCCATGTATTTGTTTAATTTTCCTTATAAAATAACCGAAGTTTAAAATGGAAAAAATAAAATAAAATAAACACATGACAAGTTATGATTAGTAGAACATAAAGTAAAACACAAAATGTAGTATAGAGGATTTGTATTCGATGTAACTGCACTTGAAAATATAAATATAGCTACCAATCTTTCTTCTAAAAGTCTCTCTTACCACACTAGCTGTTCCCAACATATATAATCGAATGTCAAGCAAAGTTTAGGTATGATTTCAACCATGTGATTGCATGACATGACAGATGGAATGAAGAAGATTTTATCTTCCCACAAGTATAATTAAATTAAACAATGTAACTCATTACTACATGGTTGAAATAAATTAACCTAAGATTTCACAATTAAAATTTAGAAAATGTTAAAAGTTACTACAATTGTATTATGCAAGTTTTACAAATGCGACAACGGATGTTGAAATAATCAGCCGAAAGATATTAAAAAAAAATAGAGAAAAAAGAAAAAAGAAGAAGAAGTGGGGGCAAAGGCAGCATAGCAGGAAGTCCAACATTTCTGCCGACAAATTAATGACTCCTTTCGGGCTGTCTCTCACCAATTAAGCAAAAGTTCTACACGCCCACGTTTCTGCTTTCTCAATTTGCAAATGTGATTCACACAAGTTCTACACAACCACTTTTTACCACAAATCTCTCTATATTGAACCTCTCCAAAAATCGATTTTCCTAGTCAATTTTGTTTGTTTGTAATATTAATGGTGGGTTGTTGAAATGCCTAGACCTATTACATATCCTATTATCCAAACGACTTGCTATTTTTTTTATGCATTAGCCTAACCTAGCTATTTTGAGTTTGCTAGCAACAATTTCTATGGGGAAGTTCCAAGTTCTTTGGGTTCACTGTCTGAGCTCGAAATGTTGGATCTGCCTATTACTTACCTTTGCCTTTGAGAAATTTCAGTTCCTTGATGATTAGAGAACTAGGAGAGAAGATTCTTTGGAAAAGTACCAGTATGGTTTGGGAAGATCTGCCATAGTTAATTGTTCTAATCCTACCTTCCAATAATTCCTATGGAAGCATACCATTAAATTTGAGCTTTGTCTGAAAGATTTACAAATTTTGGACCTCTCTTCAAATAACATATGGGAGAGCACAACAGGCTTTTCAAGGTTATACTAGGGATCCCCTCAATTTTAAAATTGGTTTGTTATTTATTCCCTTTCCATCAAGGAGTATCACATACAGTTAATTTTCAACTATCAGTTCAACTATCATTCTCATTATCAAATAAAAAACATAAAACTAAATATGTAATAATTAAATAATTAGGATAAACTCTATATAGACAACATTAAGTCTTTTAATGAAAAAAAAAAAAAAAAAGAAATCTTACAATTCAACTAAAGAATCCCATATGCTCCATCAATCAATCATGATAAAGGAAAATTGGCAACCGAAGAGAAACACAACTTTCAACTTTGGGTTCAACATTTTCCTTTCAATTTTTTTTTTTCCATACGGTCTCCCTTTCCTTTTTTCTTCCTTTCTTTTTGATCCCTTGGCTACTTTTATCTTTTGCGTCCAAATGCAAATTTTCCAAGTGTTGTCGCTTGGGTGGGGAGTAATTTAAACGGTAGAAGTGTCAAACAAGTCAAGAAAAACTTTGCAGAACTTGCTAATAAAACACTAGTTAATTTCAACTTTCGGTTCAACTTTTTCCCCTTTTTCCTTTTATATCCCTACTTTCATCTCTCATGCCCAACTTGTCCAAATGATGTCGCCTGGGATTTTCAATTTATTTTAATAAATAAAACTATTCACCTCATGATATCGGGATTCTTGGTGGGGACTGGGAGTGGCCAAATTGGCCCAATACCATTAATTTTTGAAGTATTTTGCATGAAGACACTGTTTCGGAAATAATCAGCAATCTACCACCTTTTTAAGTACTCGAGTTTGGTGAACTCGAGTACTACATTTTCCACTTCCACCGTGGCACAATGACATGGCAAGATTTTAAATATTGTGCTTCGTACTCGAGCTTGGTGAGCTCGAGTACTGTATTACTGAGGTACTCGAGCTCACCAAGCTCGAGTACTGTATTTCTATGGTACCTGAGTTTACGAAACTCGAGTACCTACTACCACATTTCATTATTACCCACCTACTCACAACTTCGTACTAGCTCCAACCGTCGTAATAAATGTATGGTTAATGGTACTCGAGTTCTTTGAGCTCGAGTACCGTTAAACAAATATCACCAGTCAACATTATTACTTCCATTCAGTACTTGCATTCAGTTCCGAGTCACAGACCTCTTTCCAACTCCATGTGCGAGTGAGATCTTTCCAGCATAAATTTTCTTGTTTGGTCACCATCTGCAATTCTTTGAGCTGTGTCATTGTCTCCATCAACCAACGTTCAACCCTCTTGTGACTAGTAGATAGAGGTATTGTTAAATGCTTAGTTTTTTGATATTTCTGCATGGGTTAAATGAGTTCAATGCTTAGTTTTTTGATATTTCTGCATGGGTTAAATGACTTCAATGCTTAGTTTTTAGATTGTTTTCGTATGAGATTTTTATGCATGAGTTTCATGTAATGAGTTTTGCAATATTAACTGTGTACAACATTTGATACATACATGGTTCTATATATGTAGTGGAAATTTAACTGTGTAATGAGTTTGGCCATTTTCACCTCAAAATGAGTATTAAATTTAATTACATAATATAATAGTAGAAATGTCAACTGAAACATCTTTTTATTATTACCACCTAGTCACACATCCAGATGGGNACTTATTTAATAGGAAAAGATGAGGCAGTTGCCCTTAGTTCCTACAAATAAAACAAATGCACTCAATTTGCATGGAGTAAGAAAATGTAAATATTAAGTATTCTAAATGGCACAATGGATTTTGCACAGCCACCTTGCCTAAGCCAAGACAAAGTATTCAAATTAAAAACTTTCACCCTTGACCATAACACTGTTTGCCTTATAAATAATTTGCTTTATACAAATGAAAATCCGAAATGAACATAAATCAAGTATTCCACTGCAATGAACATCATCAACTTCTTCAACAAATTTTAACACCTTCAAAACAAAAGCAACCAAATTTTTAACAGTTATCACCTTTAAATTAAAAAAAAAAAACAAAAAAAACAAAATTTTTAACAATTATCAAGGACAAACCATATATATAACCCAAAGAAACAAAGCAAAAATCATTTTTTTTTTTTTTTTTTTTTAACATGTACATAGATCTGCCAGTGCACCCAACCCAAATTTGCTTTATCTACACAAAATCCTCCGCTCTAAGAACACTCACCTGCAAAGAGCCCCACAATATCGAAAAAACCCTTTCCGTTATTTCTCTGCCTTTTCCGCTTCTTCTCTAAAGTGGGTTTGTAGATGTCTTCGATCGTGCCCAGCTTTTCCTCACCATTCAACCTTAATCAAAACCAATAACCCAACCTCAATCAAAACCAATAACCCAAAAAAAAAAAAAAACCAGTTTTTGTTGTTTAAAATACCTGTATTGGTAGTGGTTCCGACGGTATATGACAGTGGCAGAAGGCTGGACTGAAGGTGGGTGATGGTTTGACATGGTTGCGGTTTGACACTCTGACGGCTCCTCTCTCAGTCTCTCTCTATCTGTCTCTGGCCGCTGGGTTCAGATTTACATTCTCTCTCTATGGCTATTTTATTTCTAACAGAGAAACGGTTGACTGTGCCATTTACAGAGAGGGAGAGAGAGAGAGAAGCGTATAGAGAAAGAGATAAAGAAAGAAGTGTTTGGCAAACTAACTTCCACAGATCTAGAACGTTGTGTTTGTAAATGTAGTTAGTGTGTTATTTTTTAGAGAGAACTTAACAGGCAAAGCCAGATTCAGATCTGGTGCAATACCTAATGCAATAGTAATACACAATTGAGACTATTGAATAAAAAAAGTTAAAAAGTTAAAGTAAAAAAATGAAAGTGGTAAAAATTAGTGTGAGTAGATGTAGTGTAATTGGAGTCCAAATCTTCTGTCCCACTTTTCCTGCTCCACTCTATACTCCACCAATAAATACTTACCACATGTTCACTTAATTAATTAAATATTATCATTATTAACTTATTAATCTTACAGTTATTAATTAATAGTATCACGTGGCAAGTATTTATTGGTGGAGTATAGAGTGGAGCAGGAAAAGTGGGACAGAAGATTTGGACTCGTGTAATTGTACCCAATGCAATACCCTAGATATTGCACCAGATCCAAATCCGGCAAAGCCGAAAAATACAATTGTTCAATGTCAAAAGTGAAAGGACACTTGTTTCTTCAAAAAAAAAAAAAGACACAACTTTTCATCTTTTTAAAATGTATACATAACAATAATTTGCGTAGCCACATGACGCAATGAGACGCAGTCAATAAAAAGTCAAATGTTTCAGCTATTAGTTATTACTAACTGCTAACCCGTGCAATGCACGGGATAGTTAAATAAAAAGATAAGAGGTTGATTTGCCCATCAAGAAAAAGCTAAAAGAAAAAAAAAAAAAAAAAAAAACCATTAAAGACAATGGGAAAACTATTTTAAAAAAATTGCAACTGTTATATGTTTACCTAGTTCAAAGCTAGAATCCAAATTCAATTTTGCAACAATAAAAACATACAACTTATTAATTGTAAATCAACCTAACTACACAAATCTAATTTTCACTCTAATGTATTTTGCAAATCATGCACCTAAAAACACTCATTGTGTCAAGAATTTCAATAAACACTATTGCCGCTTTTATCTTTGTTCTAGACATTTAATTTACACAAAAGCCAATAGCGCAATCAGCTATCATGGTTGCTCAATACTATGACAAGCTTGACCTCTTCTCTTTCCTTTAAATCTGCATGTCCAAAGCGATTTCAACTTTTCAAGTAAAAATTACATTTACACAAAATCTAAGCAACCTAACTCAGCTTACACCTTATAATCTTACAACTGTAGCTTCTTGCTCATTAAAAGGTCGTACTCAACGCACAAATCTTCTGCTCATTAAAATGCATAATATGTGTAGGTTTTCCTTTCGTAGTTGTGTTCTCTTAGTTTGCCCAAAAAAAAAAAAAAAAGACCTTTCTTGGATTTCAACATCTTATAACATTGCACATCATCAAACAACATCTGTATGAGATGATGTTATTTCAACGAAGTGAACAAATCTGATACAAAACCAATGCATAAAACTCTAAATAGAATTACAATTCAACCGAGCATTAATAATTGCATGNATATATATATATATATATATATATAGATATATAGATATATATAACTTACCAATCAATAGCTTTTGGGTGTGAGTTCCTCCAAGAAAAAGAAGTGATATATAGGGAGCAAACTTTAAAACCCAAATGGCATTGGTTTGAAATACAAAAATGTTCCCAAAGTCAAAGCTAATCTACAAAAATCTATAAAACCCAATCAAACACATTAGATTACTATAAAATTTGGAACACATTTCACATTCAAAAACAATTCTGGTAAGAAGGACTTTAACTTGCCTAACCTGGTGTGCTTTAGTTTAAAGTTCTCATTGACAAACTTCACACCAGATATTGAAACCCCACCTCTGGCATCACCAAGAGTAAAATCACCTACTTGGATCATAAAGGGAATAATTCTTTTTTTTTTTTTTTTTGATAAGTAGTTGGGAATAATTCTGTTGGATGTGCTCCCTTTGTAGAGGCTTCCCACTCTTCTCAATTCCTTTCCCCACTATTATGAGAGGGCTTATCAAATTTGTAACCAAAAAAATAAAAGGCTACTGGCCATGGTAATAAACTCAAATCATAAAATGGCACAATGAAGGGAGAAAAAATCCAAAATAGAGAAGTAAATTTCATCTAATTAAAGATATAAGCAGGGATTAAAAGTTACTTGGCTCTACCCATGCAAGAGCTTAAGAGCTTCCTTCACCAAAAAAGAAAAATATAAAAGTCAGTAACTTCCTTTAATAAGGAGAGAGATAATTGGGATGTGTATAAGACATTGGCTTCTAATTTACTTGGGAATCATACTTATAGTTTTAGGAATTGTATTACCAAAGAGTTCTTTAATCTTAGGTTTTTTTCACTTAGTCTTTAATTTGAGTTTTTATGCCACTAAAGTCTCTCTCTCTCTCTCTCTCTCTCTAAGGTTAGAGTGCTTATGTTAGCGATTTTTTAGGGGGGGTAAATAGTAAACACCTAAGCCATCATCTACTCCTAGTGTCCAGGCCACATTTGATCCCAAATGCATAAACCTTTCGCTCACATTCTTTAAAAATCCCGAAAGTTTTTTTTTTTTTTTTGAGAAACCTAATCCGCTCATTAAACAGTAAAAGTTCCAACTTAACTTATTTTATAATTTGTTATGCTTCAACAAAATACAATATTTTTTGCTTCAAATTTATTTCTACTAAGGTGACCCCACTATTTGGACACTTAAGGTAAAGAGCACTGAGCACATAAACTTGTGGAGTATATATTCCACTTCAAAAGTTCTTATGTGATCATTTAATATCAAAAAGTCTACCAAATAATTTAATCAAAACCAAATCTAACCCAAATACCAAAATCAAAATCAATCCAACTAAAATACCCAAACCTAAATCATACATATTAACAAAAAAAAAAAACCTTTATTGGTAGTGGCAAATTTTTTGGTTATGGGTTCTATAATGAGTAATTGGAAACTTTATAGTTGGCATGCTTTTCATAATTAAGAATAACCCACCAAATTGTTCAAACAAATTTTCAAAGGAAGAAAGCATAATTAACAAATAATAAAGGCGCAGACAATAACATTTAGCATCTCTATAAAATTATTTTTTGATTTCTCAGGTTTCTTTCTTGACTGTTCAAACTACCAACCCATAGTAAAATATTTACTGATTAAGCAACCAATTAAAAAATGTAGCAAATGCAAACAATAACTCAATTGAGCCCCCAATATGATGTGAGAAAATAAAGATCCAAAGCTTCAAATTAGCAAACTATGATGTGTGGAAATAAAGAAGTGAAAGAATGGAAGTCATATTAAAAAAATATAATATGGTCACTCAATTTAGTGCCACTAATCTCCAATTCTCTCACAGTACATTTATCAAAAAACTGATAGGCATTTTCGACTAACATTGATCTTTTTAAAGAAAGGAAAATAACCTCCAAAAACTTTATATGCTTTCTCACCAAAGCATCTCTAATGATGCCAACACAAAGTGTGCAGAAAATTATGAAAGGATTAAATGATTATAAACCAACTGAAGAAGAATGATCCATATAGGCTAAGAACCACAATAATACAGCAGGAAAAATGTCCAGATATAGTGGGGATATTGCAAGTAGAAGAACAAAGACAAAGGCAAACACAAAACTCAAATGATATGATCCATACAGGCTAAGAATTGCAATAATTCTCTGCATTGGAGTGGTAAAGGTTGGGCATGAGAAAATCAATTCCTAGCTATAAATAATTATAGATAAAACATGTTTAGAACAATATTTTAGAAGAATCCAGCCACAAGAAATTACAAACGGCTACACATATAATTCCTATGTCATTATTTGTTGTTGAAAATGTAACTTGATCTAAAATATATTTTAAAATAAGTAAGATTGCAAGACTAAGTAATTTCTACTTGGACATACTAGCAATATTTCAAGACCAAAGAAGATATTGCCGTTCATCTCTTTGAAGGCTTATAAGATGCAAAGATAAAGTGCATATAGTGAGGCTAAACTGTCTACAATACAAAAATAAATATGAACATAGTTAGGCTACAATAGCTAGGTTGCTCCACATCAAACACGTGGTGAGGGAAACTATCTAAACAAAAGCTAATTGTAAAATCACATTCAAACAAAACATACATACACATGCATTTACGTTACCAATCTCAGCATGTAATACAAAGTTTGAAGAGTATCAACCCAGACCCACAAACAAAAAGTAAATGTAGGGTATATTTTTGTGGCCTAAGCCCAAAAGGTTTGGATTATGAGCCCAATAAACCCAGAACAATGAATTTGTAGAGAATTGGTGGAAGAACTAGGCTGATTGTGGACTAAGCAATAGTTAACTATGGTGCTAAGAGAGAACTGATAAAAAAAAAATAAAAAAAAACACTTCACAGTCTTTCAATTTGATGTCCGAAGAGGAATATTATTCAATGAAAAATCAATACAGCTCTCCCAAAAGTCCACTTCTTTGCTAGAAGCTCTTTCTTTATATAGCATCCTCTCTCATCATCTTCATCGTCCACTTGTTCTTCATCTAAGTGTTCACTTGAGTATGTGTCACGTCAGATTTCTTCCTTAGCTTTCTGTGAGTGGTGGTAGCTGGATTGACACTGTTTAGGGGCCTTTTCCACATTAATGCGGCCAGAAAAGCAGATGCGGTGCATTTAATATGGTGGTGGGAGCTTTTCCTTTTAGATATTTCTCCATTCTTCTTATCTCCAGGCATGTCCAAAGCTTATCCAAATTGCTAAAGTCATTAGTAAGCTCATTCGAACCCCTCAGATATTTGTTTGACCAAGAATGTTTACAACCGAGGAGAATGATCTCTTCGGAACGTTGGTGTTCTCTTCGGACGGATCTTTTTCACTCCCAGGTATCTTTCTTTTATGCGGAATACTCCTCAATAATTTTCGCCTCTTCGGACACACAATAACCTTCACATAGGGCATTGAGCTCAATACATAAGCTTGAGTTTCTACCCCCCACAGTAAATGATTTCTGTGTTCTATCCTCAGTTAATAGGTTGAGTCAAAATAATAAACAAATAGATAACATATCTTTCCAATTTCAATGCCTTAAAAACAAAGATTTACGAAGCAACTAACTAAATTTGAATGCTTGAAACAACTGAAACTAAAACTCTTTTCAATTCTTAATGCATCCGTTTGGCTGCATTGAACTAAAAAAAAAATTAACATTGACTCAAAATTCAATAGAATTCACCCCTTCACATCATAATCAATAATTGTTCAACAGCTATAGTTTTACATGTAACTAATTATTTATATAGATTTCTGTCAACTGTGTTTCTTTTGTAAAATAACTCCAAAACTAATCATAAATTAATCTAAAAAACCAAATCTTGTTGGAATTTGAACATATAGCACAAATTAATCAACCATTTATTAACAAAAGAATAAATTAAGAACCGAACAATTAAGGGGAAAATTCATAAAAACTTACCTTTCAAAATTTTTGGTACTTGTTCTAATGCAATGCCTCAATCACTATAATCCGTGAACGCTGTAGCCTATGTATCGCAATTGCAAGGAAAAATTAAAATTTATTTTAATCTTTTAATAAAAAGCACTCAAATCACATAAATAAAAAGGCATGCATGTTGATTTTAAACAGATACCCAAAATGAATGCAACCCAAATTAGACAAAAACAAAAACAATTCTAATCCAATTTCTTTAGGCAAAACCCAATATAACCCAAGTACCAAAAAAAGAAAAAAGAAAAAAAAGAACCAATTCTAAACTGAATTCCAACGGTTTAACGGTGGTGGGAGGCTGTGCTGACAGTGGAGGCGGCCCACAGATAGGAGACGAGCCTAACGACGTCGGAGCAGGATTTGAGATAGTATCCTGCTCTCTTCTGGCTATGACACTCGTACATATGTACCACGTCAAGCCAAGTAAGTCCTAATCCTAGATGAAGGTTCAAAGTGTCAATTGCTTCTAAGATCCTAAAGACATTAGGTGCGCACTGATCAGAAGAAAGCCTGTGGTTACGAAGATAATTTTGGGTAATAGAACCCATGAGGAGAGTCATTCCTCCTTCTATGAAGGCTATCATATGGATTACGACTTCTCCCTCTCTTCGATTGATTAATATCTTTTCTGGGGGACAATACCTCAGGTTTACCCCCTGTGGTATGTCGTAGGTCTCCTTAAATTCCTCTATTAAGGCAGGACTATCGACAAGATATTGAAATCTACCAATTTTTGGTTAACTAAAGAAAGACGCAGAACAATAACTGGGAGATAAGAGTTTGAAGGCCGAGAACCTTGGCCGAGAAGAGGATGAAGGGTTTGGAGATGTTGAAACTTACGCAAACTAAATCGGAGAATGATATTTGAACTCACAAAAAGATTCTTATAGACTCTGGGAAGAACTAGGATTAATGATTGGAAGAGCTTGGTGGATTCGAGTGCTTGAGTTCGCTGGATAATCTGAGAATTGCTAAGTAAAGAAGAAATAACCTCTTTTGAGGCTTTATATATGGGGACAGATGAAAAGGTAGGAGTCATCCCGCCCAAATTCTGAGGAAGAGCATCAACCGTTGGATCAACAGTCCACCGCTGGATACAAGGGACAAAATGCCGCCTGGAGTAATTAATAATGCTTTGGGAATACTGAAACGACAGCGGCAATGATGAAACGCCTAAATCTATGCTTGTACACGTGTGAGCTCAGATATTTTTGTGCTTTAAACTGTCATTTCGTAAACAAATCAAAATCTTATTTTTTCTCCTCGGATACGAGGGAAAAATTAAAATTTTGAGAGGCTATTGTGGGGGTAAAAGCCCAACATTGTGTATTGAGTCTGGGGCCTCATTCTTGGGTTAAGGTATGTCCGAAGAGAAGAAAATTATTGGGAAGGATTTTACATGGGAGATATACCTGGAAATGATTGTGGAGTATAGTCCGAAGAGATCATCAGTCGGCCGAAGAGCGTATTCTCCTCGGATATAGAGAGTCTCGATCAAACAAGTACCTGAGAGGTTCAAGTGATCTTCCTAGCAAATCCAATGATGAAGATAAGCTTTGGGCATGTCTAGAGATGATAAGAACAGAGAAATATCTAAAGGAAAAAGCTGCTACCACCGTATTTAATGCACTGCAGCAACTTTTTTGACCACATTTATGTGGAGAAGACCCCTGAACAGTGTAACTTCAACTACCAACACTCCTGAAGAACTAAAGAAGATATCTGATATGACATATACTCAAGTGATTGCTTAGATGAAGAACAAGTGTACGATGAAGATGGTTTACAAGAAAGCAATATAAACGATAAAGGTCTCTAAAGAAGGGGATTGGAAAAAAGATAATGAAAGGTGGAGAAAGACTTTACTGTAGCTTTAAGAATTGTAATCACTGTTCAATCAATAATATACCTCTTCGGACGTCAATTTGTTTAGCTTTTACGTGTGTTTTTACGTTGGTTCATTCCTGGATATCATAATTAACCGTTACTAAATTCACAATTAACTTAGCTCTTTCACACATTCTCTACAAATTCATTGTTTTAGGCTTGGGCTACAAATCCTAACCTTACAAGTAGGTTTTACGTAAGGTAGTGGCTTTTTTTTTTTTTTTTTTTTGGAACAAGTAATTTTGTATTTTTTTTTTTATAAAGATAGTTGAAGTATTTGAATTCAAATAGATGACAAATACAGATAGGAATTAGACATTTGAATATAAATGGTGGTGAGAATAATAGTTTTTTTTTTCTTTTTATACGTGAGATAGTATTACTATTTTAACCTCTCTTTTTTTGCTTTCTTTTTGTTAGGAAAAAAAAAAAAAAAACTAAAGGGCATGTAATTTTAGAATTTGTATGAGAATATTTTGGTATGCCAAAAATTGATGACGAAATAGGAAATCCTCTTATTAATAGCAGGGCTTTTGGAGGCGTAAGGCGAAATCTTCAAATAAGGCTTTTATGTTATTACTTAAATAATATTTATATAATAGTTTTTTTTAAAATCTATTCTTTTTACATTTTAATATATATATTTTTTTTAGAAAATGCTAAAGTTATAACGAATTTCACTACTAGCTGGTATTCTAATGAATGTGATCAATAACATGAGGCTTACAAAAAAGCTAGAAATATTATAAAATTTACAACATGAGAATTACAAAGATATATCACCAATCACAAAAGTTTATTAAAAAATGCATTCAATGGTTTGTTGAAGTTCACCATCATATTCATTGTCACATCAAATTATAAAAGTTATATAGATCGCTACACACCTTTAGCGCAATGATCACTTCACAAGTATAAGTGATTGTGGGGTGTAGGGGTAATGGTCGGGGTTCAAGTTTCTAAGAAAGAGGTTCACACACATATACACTTAAATTAGGCTATAGTATAATTTTTATCTTTTATAAAAAAAAATAAAAAATAAAATTATGTAATAAAATTTATAGTATTTTTAACATTTTCTTATTTAAATTACTTGTGATTAGTAACACATCTATTTGTAAGACCTATTTATCTAAATTTGTCTTATGTCTATCTCTAGCATTACTTAGTTCTTTGGGCCTTCTTAATAGTGGAAAAATGTAAACTAAAATTTTTTAATATCTCTCAAAAATATTTATATTAAAAAAAAAATTTACCCCCCCCCCCAAAAAAATTTTGGGGCCTTCTCTATGTAGGGAGACCCTAGGCAATGGCCTAATTGGCCTAGGCCTAGGGCCGGCCCTAATTAATAGTACTAGACTTATCACATGCGTTTTGTGCGTACAATAATGTTTTTATTTATTTATTTATTTGTTTTTTGGTATAGTTTTACAATGCTAAAAGTGATATATAAATAACTATGTATTTTTTTTTTAAAGAAAGAGGTAAGATAATGTGAAATAATGTTTAAAAATGAGATAGAGAATCGTAAGAAGTTGAAACCCAATGGGACCTTTGAATTTATTGATTGGGATAAAAATTGTGATAAGTACAAAAATTTGAGATTTGAACAAAAGAAAGATGATATACGTTAGTATGGATGGATGGGGATTTGTGATAACTGTATAGAATTTGGATAACAAAAATTTTGGAATGTTTTAAAGAATTCAAAAAAAAAAAAATCGATATAAGAATGAATAGTTTTTACTTTTTACGTGAGGTAGTTTCTTTTAGAAGAAGTAATTTATATATATATTTTTTTATATTTTGAAGTATTTGAATTCAAATAAATAACAAATATTGATAGGAATTAGGCATTTGAATACAAATGGGTGGTGAGAATAACAATTTTTTTTTCTTTTTCTTTTTGTACATGAGATAGTATTACTATTTTAATATTTTTTACTTTTTTGTAGGAAAAAAAAATTAAACTAAAGGGTATGTTATTTCAAAATTTGTATGAGGATAATTTAGTAAGCCATAAATTGAAGACGAAATAGGAGAATTCTCTTATTAATAGTGCGTGTATATATATATATATATATATATTAAATATAATATTTTCAAACCAAATGGGATAAATCGGCTTCAAAAAAAAAAAAAAAAAAAAACAAATGGGATGAATCATAGGGCAAAGGTTGCTAAAGTACCAAACTAAACCAAACATTTTCCTAAGATTTAACAATGTTGCTTACAAAAGAGGGGAAGTGGGGGAAGACTCTTTTTATTTATTTATTTTTTTTATTTTAATTTTTGTGGAGAATCAGCAAAAGTTCTAATAGTTAAAAAGTAAATAAAATAAATATAACAAGCTGTTCTAGAGGTCATGATCATGATTCATGAAGAATCAATCACCACTCTAGCTAGCGATGCAACTCATGATTTTCCAATTTCCACTGCCCTTAGTTAATAAAGGCTCTCCAATTTGGTAATTTCCAATGGGAAATTTTATGATTAAGGGTTTGGATTCAATTGATCAACCATGTAATAACATCCCATCAAACTTGCCTAGACCAAGGTTTTCAGACCCGGACTGTTCATTGAACCGTAAAAGGGAGAAGTTCAAGGTTTTGAGGTCGAACCGGGGTCAAACCGTGATGACGTCATAATTAATTTAATAATTAATTAAAGCCTAAATATAGATATTAAATTTATAAAACTAGCAAAATTGACTAATATATCTATATATGTAAGGGAAATTTAATGATTTTCAAGTATGTATTTAATAATTAAATAAGAAAGTTAACAAAATAAAATAATAACTATGAAAACATTAAAATTTATGATTAAATTTTGAAGTAAAGTTGAATATCTTTGAAGGGTTTTAATTATAATTTTTTTTTTATTCCTTGTAAGAGATGGATAATTTAATTAAGTAGAATAAAATTGTGTTAAGTTGTTTTTTTTTTTAAAAAAAAAAAAAATTGCTAAGGGGTTGGACCGCACAGTTCTTACCGGTTCGTGCGGTCCAACCCCGGTTTTAGGGGTTCACAGAATTAACAAAAAGTCTAGTTCTTTAGGCTTAAAAAACCGGTTTTCATCCCGGTTTCCGGTTCTCATGGTCCGACCTCTCGGTCCGGTCCGGTTTTGAGAACCATGGTCTAGACTTGTCATGAGCCTTGTAAGTTGTAACTTACTAGTTGGCACCTCATCCATGCCTCTGACAGTTTAAATCACCCCTCGCCCCTTGTAACTAGGAAAAAAAAAAAAAAAACTCACCTGGACTTATGCAATTAATTCCAAGCAAAGTCAAGTTCATTGTTAGTTAGTATTTATCACATCACATCTGTATATCCTTAATTCTAGTACAATTATAACCATTTCCTTGATTGAGCTCAAATCAAGGACTACCAATATGTCCTTGATTTTAGTCTCAATCAAGGATCCCTTTTCCTACTAGGTCAAGTATTCAAGCCTAAATATTGAGGCCTTCTCATGTATATTCGGTTTTACAGAAATACAGAAAATACACAGGTCAAATACAGCTCTTTCATACTTTGTTTCTTTTTCTCTGTGTGTCCTCATTCATAAGCATTCTTGCTTTTTAGTTTTCTCGTAAGTACAAGAAGCACTACCTTGAATTACTTCAACATGTTCAGGTTAAATTGTATACCAGTATCTATCCTAGCAAAGATGGATACATATAAAATTGAAATACATGGTGAAAAGGTTAAGGCAAGTGTGGTCGATGATCCTGCCATGGTTGGTATTAAGATAGATGAGTTGGAGCCTTGGTTACAAGCTTTAGAAAGTCGTATTGTAGGTCTTGATGTTAAGCTTGACAACGCCAAGTTCGTGTTGGTTCTTTGTGTTGGGACTTGTTGCCTAATCATTCACTCACGCATAGCAGAAGTTCCTCCTGAGGCTCTCAGGGTGCTTATGGCTGATAATACTATTTGCTTTCTGAGTACCAAAATGGCTGACATGAACTTATTTAGTTTAAGATTAAGATGTAGTACAGTTGTTCAACTTGGGTACTTTGCTTCTAAGTGTTTGAAGAAAGCCCACATAAAAGATTATGGATTAGCTGAGTTGGCATGTGAAGTTGGAATGGATATAAAGGAATCAATTAGTGAATGCCCTGACTGGAGTGCTGAATTTTTCACACTAGAACAGATAAAGTATGCAGTGCACGATGCTTATACAACTTATGTCATTGGGAAAAAGCTGTTGAATATGCTCTGGTCTAAACTTCTAAGAACATGTCAACAATGGATTTGACAAAATTGTATGCTATATGGGATTGTGTTTGGTAACTTGGTTTTATGTCAATGGATCTAAATAATGTTTGGTGAAAATATCATTTTGATCCTTATGTTTGGGATCATCTTCAATTTGATCCCTACATTTTAGTAGTAGTCAATTTGGTATTTTTTATTTTTCAACTCATAGGCAATTAATTTGGTCTTTACCCTTAACTCATTAACGAAAAATACTTACGTGGCACACAACTTGTATATTTGGCACACTCAAAGATAAGCATGACTATTAAAATAATAATAAATTTAATTTACATTAAATAGTTTTAGATCAATTTAAAAAAAAAAAAAAAAAGTCACTTTCTGCTCAAAACTTCTCAAATTGTATACCATCTCACCACTATACTCCCCTCTTGCAAGGTCATACTAGTCATATCAACTCTGATGCTCTACTCTCTACCATTATAAATTGCATTTCATCTAGAGTGTTAGATTGGGGATTCTTCAAAATTTCCACCAAGGGTTTCATGATTTTGGTGTATACTAGATTGAGGACTTTTTTTTTTTTTTTTTTTTTGTCAAAATTTATTTTGCCAATCTAAATGATTTTGGTGTATACTAGATTGAGGACTTTTTTTTTTTTTTTTTTTTGTCAAAATTTATTTTGCCAATCTAACCTATAGTTGTTGGGTTTGGGACAAACATGCAAAGCTTGTAAGCTCCAACTATGGTAATAATTTCATAACCAACATGCCTTTGGTCAGAACAAGTGCATGTTCTTTTCCTTATAAAATATAATAACATGTGACTAACCACCAAGCTCGAAGGTTAGTTACATGTTATCCTATTTTATTGTGGTCTAGTGGTCTTGGGTGATGTACAAGATGTGCTGAGTGTGAGGTCCAAGGTTCGAGTCCAAATATGGACTCATTTGGCTTACTTCCCTCAGTAGCTCAAGGTTCATTAATGTCCTTCGTGGGGCTGAGAAGTTATGGCTCACTGTAGTCCCCTACATCCTAGCAGGACCTTGAACCCAGCAAGTAGGGTGCTACTATAATCACACTCAGATAGGATTGTCATGTTTTTGCCCACCTACTCATTGTTTAGTTCATAAAAAAGGATAATATGTAACTAATTCATAATTTTGAGTTTTGACAACTAGTTCATAGGTATTCAATTTTTTTGATCATTATTTATAAGATAAAGTTTAGCTACAAAATTGGTTGTAACTTAAGATTACAATCTTATTCAATATCATTAACATTACTACATATTTTAAAAATATAACCATTGGATTGCATGTTCTTTACGCTCTTAATACACATATCAAAATTTATGCCAATCGGATATTTATTATATAATTTATAAAATTACATTTTATGCATAATTTTAAACTACAAAAACTTGCAATTTAAATAATTTATTGATGATATAACTATTAATTTTTATTTTTAAGAAATTTTACAAGCATGGAAAAAATAAGAAGAAAATGTAATCCAATTGTAAAATTGTCAAAATTTATCTTAAAAAAAAAAAGATATTGAATAATTTTGTAGCCTTAAATTATGGCCAATTTTGTAACTAACTTTATAATTATCTATACTTGTTCAAATCCATTATTCCATCTATTTTTGTTAAAATCATTATTGAAATTAGGCACAAGAGATGCATGCACTCACTCAAGAAAGGTTATTATTATTATTATTATTATTATCAAAATCCTTTTAGTATCAAATTATTCTCAGTGGGCGGCTGAAACAGCCGGGGTGGGGGGGGGGTTGTGAAATTTTTTAAGGGTAAAATAGTGTTTTTGTTATTTGGTGAGGTGTCAAAGATTTAAGCCATTAGATTAAATCTATGGCTGAGAATTTAGGTATTTCTTAATTTTAGCAAGGGGTTGTGAAATTTTTTAAGGGTAAAATAGTGTTTTTGTTATTTGGTGAGGTGTCAAAGCTTTAAGCCATTAGATTAAATCTATGGCTGAGAATTTAGGTACTGGGCTTTGAAACACCGAGTTGGGTGAAACATGAATCATATACCTTCCTTCTCGTCAAAAGAGAAAAAGGGCTCTGAACGAAGTTCGAATTCCTTGCTTCGCTCTCCGATCTGCTACTCCACCACCATAATTTCTCCTTTCGAAGCTAAGCCGAAACCAAACCCGACCCACCCGAGTTGGTGTAGCTGAGACTCTGTGTCGTCATTGTGAAATGGGTAAATCAACATCCTCTCTTCTTTTTATATGCAATCGTTTGATTATTACAGTAAGCCTTCCATTTCGCGCTTTCACTTCTCATTATTGTTCTACTATTAGAGAAAATGCGAAAACCCCATTTCAGAATCGGAATCAGTTGTTGAATTCTGTGAGAGATCACTCCAAATGTGGAACCTTTAAGAATCTTGATCATGCCTTAGGTCTGTTTGATACAATGCTTCACATGCACCCTTTGCCTTCCATTGTCGATTTAACTCAATTGTTGGGTGCGGTTGCAAGAATGAAGCATTACTCTGTAGTCGTTGCTCTAATTAAACGAATGGAATCCTTTGGAATTACTCCCAATGTTTATACTCTCAATGTTTTGATTAATTGCTACTGCTATCTGAACCGGGTCAATTTTGGTTTCTCTATCATAGCAACAATTTTGAAACTTGGATATCAACCAAACTGTATAACTCTAACCACTCTTGTCAAGGGGCTTTGTCTTAGAGGTAACATTGCTGGAGCTGTTAGGCTGGTAGAAGAAATGGAGAATAAAGGGTATGAACCTGATGTGATTACTTGTGGAACAATAGTAAACGGTCTGTGTAAGATTGGCCAGACTGGTGTGGCTATTAGGTTGCTCAGGAAGTTTGAAAAAAGGAATTTTGCACAAAATGTGGTGCTCTACAGCATGATCATTGACAGTTTATGTAAGGACAGATTGGTAACTGAGGCTTTGAACCTTTTTTCTGAAATGATGAGTAAAGGCATTCAGCCAGATGTTGTCACTTACAGTTGCGTAATTCAAGGACTATGCAATTTTGGCCGCTGGAGGGAGGCGTCTACTTTGTTGAATGAGATGGTGCAAAGGAAGGTCATGCCAGATGTACAAACATTTAGCATATTGGTGGACACACTTTGCAAGGAAGGGATGTTGACTGAGGCAAAAGAAATTTTTGATGTGATGATTCAAAGAGGCATTGAGCCTGACAAAGTCACTTACAATTCTTTGATTGATGGTTATTGTTTGCAAAACCAAATGGATGAGGCAGTTAAGGCATTTAATATGATGGTTGAGAAGGGTTTTTCACCTGATATGTTTAGCTATAACATATTGATCAATGGATATTGCAAAAGTAAAAAAATTGATGAGGCAATGCGTTTGTTCCATGAAATGTCCAACAAGGGAATGATTCCTGATGTAGTGAATTACAACACTCTTATTGGTGGGTTTTTTCGAGTGGGGAGAGTCCAAACTGCACTAGAGCTATTCAATACAATGCGAGCTTGTGGCCAACATCCAGATCGCCAGACCCACGCCATCTTGTTAGATGGAGTTTGCAAGAATAGACGAATTGCTGAGGCAGTGGCATTGTTTCAGGAGATGGAAGACAAAATGCTAGACTGTGATATTGTGATTTACACTATAATGGTCAAAGGGTTTTGCAAAGAGGAGCTAATTGATGAAGCGATTGAGCTGCTTGAGAAAATGGAAGGCAATGGTTGTTCACCTAACGAGCACACATATAACACATTAATCCAATGGTTATTGCAACATGGTGACACAACAAAGGCAATGAAATATCTCAAAATGATGGTTGACAAGGGATTTTCAGCAAACGCAACAACTGCTGCCTTGTTTATTGACTTGCTGTCGTCTAATCAAGTAGATGAAAATATTCGAGAGCTGCTTCCAAAGTCTGGGTGAAGGTTATTTAGTTTCTCAAGATCAAAGACAACTTTTATATTTTAACCTATCACTAGTCATTATGTGAGTGGTATATTTGCTTTGAGTAAAATTCTATACTTCTTACGAGATGGTATTTCTTTTCATTTATGTGCCCAAGATTGTTTATTCCTTTTACTGTTCAATCTTTTGTTGCAATTTTCTTGTGCACGCATGTTGTTGCTAAACCTTTTGACTAGCCATTGGGTGTATTATACTGCCCTCTTAGGTGGATACTCAAGAGTCCTAGTTTGAGACTAGATTCATAGATCTTATTTCTTGTACTAGTTAGCTAGACTATGTTCCAACCATTATTCAAAGTTTTCCAATCATAAAAACTAGTATTCCAATTCAAATATAGCCTAAATGTCAAACCTTCAATTGGTATCCTTCTCTCCCCAAACCAGCCCCAAAATTCTTAAATGCTTAGCGATTAGGTTCTGGACCAAATTATATCTTGAATCAGTTTCAATTTTACAAAAGTAATCCAATTGTAATTAGCTGATCAAATTTAGTCTTAAAACACGTCATGGGTGCTTGCAAGTTAAACTATTGTTTTAAAACAACTATGGATTGAGTTGTTAGACCTAGGCAATATCAATCAGTTTAAGATACTTTTTGTTTCACTTTCATATCTTTTAGTTTCCTTTTGTCAAAATGCTAGATGAAGTTTGTGTCAACCCTTACTAATTTTGATTCCTGTCCTGTTTGCACTTACCACTATTTGAGTGTTACTAGGGGTTCTTGAAACTTTATTCATTTGAGGATACATACGATAATAGTTTTAAAGTAAGAATGCCATCATTAGTAATTTTATTTATTTTTATATCATACAGCAGTAGTGAAACAAATAATAATTAGTTTGGCGCTTTGGTTGCTTCATGCCTCCCTCCCTTTGGGATAAAGCCATCTATACAATGGAGAAAATTTATTGTTTTACTTTGTACTGTAATCATATCAACATATTGGCTAATGATTAATGGGACCTACCAATGTTAAAGTGTATGGGAAATCTTGAAGATTTTTTTTTTTTTTTTAAGGTAAGAAAGTCTAGAATTGCCTTGTAGATATGCCAATCTGTCCTTATTCTAGAAAATGATAGTAATAGTATGAACTATGAATTCTTCAGTTATTTCCTCTTCTGTAGACAATTGACTGAGGGAGGTTAAAACCAAACCATGTTTGGGGATAGTATTGAGTGAAAATGGTTAAGGTTGTGGAGGTTCAATAGTTAAAGAGAAATCTATTAATTTGTTTGGAATATTTGTACAAAAGGCACTACTTATTAGATCTGCAAGAAGGAAAAAAAAAATTATACTACGCTTGAGCCTTGTATTTTGGCTTGGAGATCATTATCATAAATATTGTACTTCACCTCCATCCCTACAGCAGTGGAGGAAAACTGACTAATGGGGGTAATGATAATTGTAAGGAATATCTTGATTTTTCATTCATTTTTGCAGGGGAAGTTATAAAACTTGTGGTGTTTCTGGTACAAATCTGATTTTTAGTGAATGCTCATCAATGTTGAGGCTGTCCCAATCTGCTGCATAATTTTGTTTTTGCACTTGCAGGGAAGCCTTTGATAGGCAACAATAATCTATAAAAGGGAAGCTAAATCAAGGCCTTGTGAAATGTATGAGCTGACAAAGTATTTTGTTAGTGTCAGATTGTACATCAAAGAACTCTAATCGCAACTTATCATCTCATAAAGTGAAAAAAGTTTTAAAATTTTTATGAATCTAAAATTTTTGTCATGAAAAAAGTTTGATTTTAAACATATGTGGAGATATCTTTTTTCAACATGCTATATAACTATAGAAGGAACTGTGAATATGTCATTTTGTCACGTAATTTTATTTAGAAAATATCTAAACATGTTTGGAGCGGATCTTTATCGTCAACTTTTCTCTTATAAACACAAACACTGCCTTTGTTTCGCTAGACACAAAATCACAAAAGAGAAACACTAATTTTTACTTGTTACTCATGAGTGGCTGGCATATACTAGTGTGTGTGTGTGTGTGTGTGTGTGTGAGAGAGAGAGAGAGAGAGAGAGAGGGCAAGTGATATACATAACACTTAATGATATCAAAGGTCCATCTATATAAGCACACATGCACATGATGGAGCTGTCTGTTACATATGAGTTTTGATAATAGAACCCTCCCAATATTTAGTGCAGAGACTTTGTTGTTTGTAACAAAAAGTTCCCTTGTTTATAAGTATGTGCCTATCTTTTTTATTAGTGAGGTTTTATATATACAGCTTATGTATGTATTTATGTAAATTTTGTTGATACCAGCTAGTTCTTAGTATAAGTCCTAGTGTCGGTATCACCAATTCTAATTCTTGAACCACATTGCAATTTGTGTGGTTTGCACTCTACAGTAAGAATTTGTGGGGATGTACTATATTTTTTATTGAATTGTCAACAGTACTGGTAGACTAAAGTGGGTTGCTTATCCAGATGTTTAGAAGAATCAAGTTTAAAAATTTATTGGTGAATTTTTTAAAATTTTGGGTTCATGTTGCTAGCTCCCGTTGAATTTCATTAGGCCAACTAGTTGTCCGTGTTTATACAATTCTTTTAGTCTTAGGGACGTGTTGTGACTTGATGAGTTTGATGCCGCCTATGTGAGTGCAATTCTTGGATTTCATAAGCAAGTTCTAGCACAAGTATTCTTTCCTTTGCTTAATTCTGTAATTAGAAAGGGAGGAATGGAAGTAGTGGAAAAAGTTAAAATCAATAGTTGTCAAAGATATCAATGCTTAAGGAAGTACTGGTTTGTTTTGATTTTAATGTGAAATTTTTGTATGTCCATGCTCTTTGTTTTTGCAGGAAGAGCTTAAGAATACTACCATTAAAATGGCTGAACAGAGTAAAGTTCTTAACACCCCTGGGGCAGAGAAACAAACCAAAAGAGAGTTGTTTGATGCGCTAAGGCAGGAACTTGAGTAAGTTTTAGTGTTTTTTGTCCTTTTTTCATTTGTCTTTAGAGGTAGAAATAGCCTCCCAGTTGCACACTAAAGGCATTCACTTACTTTTTGGAAAACTCATAGCTTTTATGTGGTTGTGAAAAGGCTTTGGTCATCTGTTGGACAATTGTCATTATCTTAAGAGTTATCTTAGTAGTATCAAATGTTAAATAGTGACAAGTTTTCAGTACCATGAAATTTCCTTGACTTTGTCAAAAATTAATAAGATGACCAATCCAGTGTAACCAATTTTGATGATTAATGTGGATGGAGATATGAAAATAATGAATGAAACTTGAACGTGGGTTTAGCAATTTTGGGCAGATACCCTCTATGTGGGCTGAATCCATGTGGGTAGATACCCTGTATGTACATACCTTAGGTGGTTCAAAGCTTAAATCAACTCTCTGTTAAACTTTAGTAATGCACATGAGGATAGAGCTTTCTTTGTCCATTGCCACATTTTTTACTCTGAACCTGGGATCTCTAAGTGGATTTGTAAGAACATCTCACATTGCCAGCATGTGTGGTTTGTTACAATGTCATGGTTTAGAAGGGGCTTCCAATGTGTGACAATACTAATTTTATGGCACTTGTGACTACTGAAGCTTCTGTAACTTATAATTTTGTATCGATTTCATACAGAGCTCCAGTGCTGGAGAAAGCTTCTAAATCAGTTTGGAGCTAATTTTGGACAGTAATGGTCTGGGGAAGGAAATTAGTGAGATGGTTGAAAAGGTTTTTCTTGATTGAGTGGCTGGGAACCTCCATTGTTTCCCAGTACTTGATTTCTTGAAAGTAAAGTACCATACAAAAAGAAAAAAATTGAGAATGAAAACTTGACCATACTAATAAAGAAATTGAGAATGAAAAAGAAAAAGGAAAAGGAAAAGAATGGGCTAATGAAAACAAAGAAAAGGAGAATTCTCCCTCTTCATTAAAGAAAAGGAGTTTTAGTGAATTGAATGCAGGAGGTGCATGTGAAGCTGCCATATCATTACTTATCTACAAGAGTAACTTTGTCAAACGAGCTATTTATAACAGATGTGGGGTGGTGCAAATCTTGTTATTTAGTCTAGATTTTGATTTGTCATCAGTTTCGCAATTCACTTTAATGGAATAAAATTAACATTATTAGGCTATCTAATTCTTTGGTTGCAATTCTTTAGGCTATCTAGTGTTTCGTATTATTAATGAGGTACTTATTTGGATTAAAATCATTTACTTATAAACAAATAAATAAAAAGGGAACTTAGCAACTGATGTCTGAAACTATGTTTGCACAACCATTGTGCTGTATGATGTTAACTTGATTCATGCAGTTTATACCATAGCAAAGTATCATGAATATTTCTATGAGGGATGGTTGTATTTGTTGCTTGAATTAGTTAGTGCAGAATTTAGATGGACTTATTTTGTAAACAGCATACTTTCACTTGAGCATATCAGATCTCATTTAGTGATTCATTTTCACTATCACAATGAAATCTCATTTATGATTTCCACTGCTGTCCTCTGGGGTGCAAAGTTGCTGCAGGAAATGATATGTAATGATATGTTTTTTCTTGGTAGATTGAAACGGATTATATCTATCTATCTATCTATCTATCTATCTATCTATATATACACACACACACACACATTTGAGCGTAAACTAATTGTACAGAAAAATTAAAAGAAAGCTGCAGCAGTGTATGGCAACTGTATGGAGGTTTCTGATTCAAAGTAGACCAGGTTTCACACTATCCAATTTCAATCATGCAAGAATCTCCATTGTGTGGTTGGAAAGTATTTCAGAATAAAATCAAGTCTGGATACAGGTTCTTATATGAGGCAGAGGCATGTTCTTTCCCATATTCATGGAACCTGTTCCCAATTCGTTTGTTTGACAGGTTCTGTAATCTGGTAAGTTGGAACATTCTTTGTAACAGGGCATGCTTTACAGTTAAGGGTGGTAGGTCTGTCATTGTTTGGAATAGAGGGTATCACGTTTTTTTTCTTCAACGACTTTGTTTTTTGGACAACTATTTTTTTGATACAACAAAAAAGAAAAGTTTATGTGAAGATAATAACATAAAGTTCTAACCAGCAACATAGTCATTTCAGACCCAAATATGTTCATGAAATTATTTGAGGCAAGATTGGCAAATTGTTGGGATTCTTGCCGCACAGCTTACTTGGAATGTCTTCAACTAAGGACTCTGTTTTCCATTTGATTTGTTGCCTTTGATCATTCTTTCTATCTCCTTGCAACCATCATGTGAGTTGATGTTTAGGAAGATGACTCATTTTTCACTGTTCCCTTTCTTTTATGGCTTGTTTGGAAGTTTAAAGAGGGAGGAGAGTAGAGGAGAGTAGAGGGAAGGGGAGTAGTGGGGAGGAGAGTAGAGGAGAATGATTCACCTCCACCTTATTTGGATGTTTTTAAAATTAGCAAGGAGGAAGGGAGTAATTAGTCATTCTCCTTGAATAATTTTGTTAATATAATAAGGGTAAATTAGGTAATTTACTTGGTCAATAGTTTATGTACTCTACTCTCCTTCTAAATCTCTCCAATTTTGGGGAATTAAAATTAGGGGGATAGAGGGAGTCCAATCCCCTCCAAACTCCTCCAAATCCCTCCCTTTCATTCTTTAAAAAACTTCCAAACAAGGTAATTGCATTACTCTCCCTCCCTCTACTCTACTCCCCCTCCTTTTTTAAACATCCAAACATGCCATTAGTGCGGTGCTAAAGGCCTAAAAGTTGGTATCTGTACATTGTGGTATTTTCTAGGAGTAATAATTCATTTAATGTAATACAGTACTAGGGCAGAGATTTGAGTCATAAACGTCTTTATTGAAAATGTTACCAATGCATGAGCCAACATATTGAGACATTCTTTATTGAAAGTCTCCCCAGTATTACCAACATATTGAGACATTCTTTTATAATTTATTTTATTTTTAATTACTTGAAATGATAGTAGAATTTGAGTCATATATGTCTCTATTAAAAAATAAGAACTTGAGACATATATGTCACTATTAAAAAAGAATTTACTATAAGGTAAACAACCTTAATAATTATAGCAAAACAACTTTAATAATTTATTATAATTATAATTATAGTAATGAATGAGAGTACTTAGTGTAACCAACACTTTTCGGATCAATAAAAAATTATTTTGAGTGCAATTTTTCAAAAAGATTTGTAAATTTATAGGTGAAAATATTAGTTTAAATCATTGTGATGAGATATTTCAGCGGTAAAATATTTTTTTAAACATAAGGATTTTTTTGAATTTTTTTTTGTTAGATTTTGAGAGAAGAAATTACAGTTTTTTTTTATTTAGAGAAAATAAATTCACATTTGACACACTCAGCAAGCTCTGAAATTACTACGGTTTTGATTTAAAAAAAAAAAAAA